>NC_086283.1:10198709-10499031 GCF_021018805.1 Prinia subflava | reverse complement strand
TGTAAGAGAGAAATAAAATCTGGTTGTGCTCTCTAACAATAGTCTACAAAATCTGGTGTGACACTGAATTTCTTATCTTTGCATTTTCTTCTTCCCCAGATTATGGGAACCCTTGTTGCTTTTCATATATATATATGTATATATATATTTATATAGTAGATTGAATCTTATTACTGTAAATGTTGGTATAGCTTCAAAATTAAGTGTCTGAATTTACAAGGAGATGAGATGCCTATAAGGAAGGAAAAGAATTAGTGCTATGTTAGCAGAAAACTTAAGAGAAGAATATGAGGAGGCAGATCAAGAAGGAATAAGAGGAGGTGGAGTGCATGCTATTAAACTGTAGTACTGGGGCTGGTCATTGAGTACCCTACACCTGTGTCTTTTGACAAATTCTAGTCGTATATCCTGAATAATGCGTTTAAGCAATGACACTTTGGAGTGCATGCTCAACTTCGCTGTTGGCTAAATGTGATTCAGGAAAATGCTGCAGTGGGCCTGCTGGAGAGTGATGCGAGTTTGAGGGGAAATAAAATATAGGGTTTTTTTCCCTGATAGCTTGTTCCAGAAGGCAACAGTTCAGCACAGTGAGGAGGTAGTAGGGAGGAAGGTTTTTAAGATCTTGAGAAACCACAACCAAATGTAGTTGCCCAAAAGGCTTTTGCAGAGTTGCCAGCATAGTGCTGGCTGTCTGCTTTTGGGAGTACTAACACTCCTGGCTATAGTATTGCTAAGTACATGTTCATTGCTGAATAGACAAAATGCCTGATCATAGAAGCATATCAACAATTTCATACATAAATACTGAGCACTTCAAAAAGTTAAGTATCTCACCTTTGTCTGTATGGAATGTTGAGCTACAAAAGCATATACTAATAAAAATTGGAGGTGGGACAACAGCCCAGGAGAAGCAGCTCCAGGAGGGAGGTTCCACCCTCTTCATAGGTTGCCCCCTGTGTCCACACTCTTTTCCTTTGCACCGTCCCATACATAGGCAAGTGAAGAGGAGGCAGAGCACAGCAGGTGCCAGCTCACCTGTCAAGAAGGCTTCCCATGCTGGTGGGAAAGCTCTAAGGCAGCACTGGATGCTAGTCAGGCTCAGAAGATACCTGTGATGCATTGAAAAGAAGCTGTACCTACGGCTTTGTCAGGCTTGGGTCAAGGCTCTTGATCAGCCACTGGGAACAGGAGACACTATTTAACATTTTTTGTTTTGAGTAATACTTTCTACTTGCTGTCAGAGTTGGCATGGAAACTGAATCAGCACTCGTTTTTAAAAGAATAGTCCATTCAGATGAGGTTAGTCATCAGTGGGCTTACCAGAGGCCCAGGCTGCAGCTGCCAGCACTTAAACCTTGCTCAAGAAGGGATAGAATCCTCAAAATGTTAACACTACTGTCATACTACCCCAACCTTTACTGGGCAAATAGGTGTCTTTTGAGAATGATGTGATCTCATTTGCATTTGGGTGGTGGGGTTTTTTTTTTTAGAGGGAAGAGTTAATTATCTGAGATCCACTACAGAACTTCCTTATTTCAAGAGGATGCCATCTGTTTTTAAGGATCAATTGAATTTAAAGAGTTAACACAATTCATATATACAATGATGCTTGTAACATTGTGGTGGAAAGTGGCATAATTCTTAAAAGGCTCTAAACTTAGCACTAGGCATCTTGAATAGTCAAGATGGAAGCCTACACAGCATGCAGAAATTGGCATTTTCAATTACTTTGCCTCTGTTGATGAAAAAGGTCACAAGATATGCTTATTTCTATTCTGTTTTATTTCCACACACAAGGGGGGAAGCAAAGAAATGGCTGCTGGTTTTCTGTAACCAAGGCTGAGAAGATACTGATGAATTGCTGTTCAGTGGCATTTTGTAAAGCACCTGCTGTGACATCCTGTGCTCAGATGAAAAATTATAAATATTATATATAATTTGAAAACTCTTAATTTCATCTATAACCTTTGACTCCTGGCTTTTTGTATCCTCGGAACACAGACCATGCATGTGTTTTTCATTGATACAGGAATTATTTACTTTACACTAAATATTCACATTTAAGACTATAGTGCTGTTACCAAATTGATGAGGACACATTTCTTTTTCTTGTGTGTTTATCAAACAGATAATTTAAGTGAAGCCCTGAAAAAGCTGAAGATAACATCCACTGACAGCACAGCAGATAGCTTGGAGGGATGCTTGGACTGTCTGCTTCAAGCTCTGGCACAAAACAGTAAGTTGTATGAACCTTTAAAATTTTAAACCATATGAGATCAGCAAACTAAAATGTGGCAGAAATACTGACTCAAGCAGTAGGCTGCTAGATTGACTCTATTTAGAGTTTTGGGGGGTTTTAACCCATAGGTCTGCAAAATTCCAGTAGCAATGAAGACAGGTAACAGTGACAGGTAAATGCCTGAACATTTGGAACAGCTGTAGTCCATTCCTTTTTCCAAGATGAAGTAGAACACTTACTTTTTATATTGATCATTCAAGAAAAAAAAAGAACAGAGATGGAGATATAAGCCTGATAAGATGAGGAAAAGGATAAGGGACCTGCTTGCTAATTCTCATTGAAAGAGCATAGTTTGCCATTTGTAGTGTATTTCTCCTCACACTTCCAATGACAGATTTCTTAATTCTAGGAGTTTCAATCAGCAGAACTAGGCTGGATATCCAAAGATGGTCCAAGTTTGATATGTAGTATGTAACAAAAATAGCATCATTATGGAACAAGATGTGATTTTCACCAAAAATTTAGAATGCTTGTCCCCACTTCCAGTAGACAGAAAGGTAAGTTTAATGAAGATGACAGTTTGTAAGACTTCTCTGAGTTTAACTTTTATAGTGCTTCAGATTGTAGCAGAAAAAAAATATGTGTACAATTTCAGGTTGAAAAACTTCTCAGGACAGGTACAAGCCATGATTATTTTTTTAATTTGAAAAAGGAGTCCTTTGGAAATATCCATACACTCAAAAGTTCAAGTTATTAATACATCTTGGCTTTTTTTACACATGGTGTTCTACAAATCAAAGCGTTTTGGATTAGTTAGTGTAAAATATTTGATGAGGTTTTTCATGACTGAATATAAGCATCATCCAGTTCAAGTCAAAAATGGATTATAGGAGTGTCTGCATTTGATAGTAGTCTGGTTTAAATTCTCACTATTTTAGAAGATTATCAGCCAGAAAGTGATAAAATCTTTAAGGTTTAGATCAACCTTTTTTGAAGGTGCTGGAATTATATTTTGAGAGTATATCCAATACTTAAATCCAACCTCCAATTGGATTTGTTTCCACTACTTTTAAGCCTAGTACTTAAACAATAAGTACTGAAAAGAAGATCATATGAAAAGTGACAGTTTAGTTGTGTAAATAACAAAGTTTGCTATTTTGCCTGCGAAGGTCACATAGCTGTGTCAGAGATCAAGTCTGGCAGATGCAAAATAATTTTAGTAATGCACAGCAAACTTACTAATACTTCCTTGCAACCAGGTGACTCTCTTCTGTCTCAATCTAGGGCTTTGCTCTTCCTTCCAAAATCTTTTCTCTTCTAGATTTGTAGCAAGCAGGTCAGATAAACAGATTATTAGGATTTTGACCTCTCTTTTTGGTGTAGTTCTAGAAAATTTATTTTCTCCACAATTTCCCATGCTCTTTGTGTGTAAGTCAGTGACATGGATATAGCCCTGCTGAGCTGCCCTGTGATGCATATCTCCACATATTTACATTTGCCGAAGATTGAGGGCAACTGAAATAATGAACTGAAAATTAGATGGGTCAGATAGAACAGGATTTTTAAACAGCTTGCTGGTAATTTAGAAACCAGTATATCAATTCTGTTTCAAGGGAACTGGATATTTCCATACCTAAGTTTTGCAAAGTCTCTTTGGACAGTGAGCTTAGTTCTCAAGGTCATCTAATGATTTGGGGAACAGACTTCTGGCTTGAGATAATTTTATGAGAGCAGCAGTACATTCAAAAGACTTCAGATATTGAGGTAAATTGCATATAATAGATTGATTCAACAAATAGATACAGAATCAGCTTTCTAAACACTTTCTCATAGCTCTCATCCATCCAATTAACATCTTAATATGGATTTGACTGATTGATTTTTGATTATAGTATATATTATATATATGATACCTAGTTATGAGAAACACACTGTACCTTTGTGTATAAATTATTACACAATAATGAGAAATTAAATTGTTTATGTGAAAGTACGTTAATTGTAATGCAGAAATAATTTAATGTTTCACAAATAGTTATTCAGCTCTTTTTTAGTATATTTACAAGTGTATGATTAAATTAATGAAGTATACTTTTATATTGTAGTTCAGTAAATCATCATATTAATGTGAGAGAAAAAAGTCATGCAAGGAATATTATTATTATTATTTTAAGAGAATTTTATAGGACTGTGATTTTGTTCGGAGTTCATGGTAGTATTGTAAATCACAGAAGTTAAAGTTTTATTCACTACTTTAAGACTTGGAGATAAAAATATTATTTTATCTTATATAAAATTTAGTACATTACTAATATGCTAATACAACCCACTCCCATCTACCGCCAGCCAAAATTGGTAGTTAAACTGAATGATACTAAAACAAATTGAGATTCTCAGTAAAAGACAACTTCAGTTTTGCATAGTGCATGTACACGTCAATGTTTTAGTGACCATTACACTGCTTTTAATTAGTATCTGCATGCAATGTAATTTTACGGCTGCTGCAGAATGTTAAATTCCCTAGTCTCTAAGAGTACAGTGAAAATCATAATTCCGTTTATTACTTTGTTTTCATTATGCTAAATTGTTCCTTTCTTCTCACATTTTCTACTGTATAGATAGAGATGACGAAGTTATGATGAATATCGTAATTTTTTATTTCTTTCTTTGTAATCTGCTGTGGTTTCTTTTGTTGTTCACTCTCCTCAAAACTGATCTGCTGATAATCCTAGACAGCTGTAATGACCTAGAACATGATAACTCCTGCCTGTCTTTAGGAGCTGTTCTGCCATTTGTCACACCAGTCAAATTAAGGTGCATGCACACACACATATGCTATATTGCAGAAGGGTGAGTCAAATACTCAGCTGGATGTGATAACTGCTGGTAAATATTTGGCAAGCCAAATTCAAATTGTTTTAACTACAGTTTGTCTAGGAGAAACTTGCATAGCTCTTCATGTCTGATACTTTCATTTTCAGGGTCTGAAAATCATGCACAGTTGGTTTCCTTAGGCGACATTGTTTAGAAATACATATATTCCTATTTACGCAGATATTTTAGTTCTTGTCTGTCACCAGCACTTTTGTCTGAGGCCAGTCATATATGGTCTAGCTTGCGGCACTAGAGAAAACTGAGGAGGTTAAAATGAAAGAAGCAATGTCAGAAGATGAAAACATAAAGATGCATTAGAAATGCTTTAGAATAATGACATACCTCATTTTGTGTGGAGTTCCTTCAGCATTCCCAGTGAAGTTAACTAGCATATCTGGGGATTTCACAACCATAAAGTTGCAGTAACATCAGTCAAGATTCACGGATAATGTAGGAGCTCCTTTCACCTCTGTGGATCTACCTCATTTACATAAGCTGAGATTCTGTCCACCTTGCTTCTGAAAGAAAAACACAAATATTTGATCTCTGTCCACCTGCAAGCACTCACCCTCTGCTAAACTTCCCATAATTCAGATTTTTAAGGAAAAGCTGGGGTACATGATCCATAAGCATTATTAGCAGTAAAAAAATAGAGCCAGACACACAGAAAATTAATTACTGTCTTGTATTCAATCAAGAGGTGAAAGTCATGTATTAGATGTGTTTTCTTTTAACAACTATACATTAAAAAAATTACTCCATTGTCTGCTCCATATAGTCTGGATTAGTTCTGTACAAATGTGGCTTGATGTGTTATTGTCTAGAAGGAATTTTGCTGATCTGGAAGCAGACTGTTTACAGTGACATTGAGTGCTGAACGATCATAACAATCAGAAAAGGTACAGACCTCCTCAAAAGTATTAGTAAGGCACATACTGAAGAAAAGTAATTTGAAAGATCACGTGCTTACATTTCTGGAATGAAGTAGGTGAGGTAAAACTGCTTCAGTTTGTATCTCACACCCAAAGAAAAATATAGGTATGTACTGCTATCGGATATTGGGAACAATTGGTTAATTGTCTTGTATAAGGAATTACAAGAGAAAACAATATTGGCCGTTATTTTCAATCAACACAGACAAACTTACACTTGTTAAGAGCAATTTCATAAATACTGTGCCTGTCAAAAAGTGCATTTGTCCTAAGATCTCTAAACAAATATCCACAAGAAAGGACTGCCAGACAGAAAGAAAGCAAAAAGGAAATTTTGTCTTTTAAGGTTGTCTTTTAAGCAGCAGGCTCTCTGGGACATAATTATTGCAGTAACAACAAAAAAAGTTACTGCTTATCCAGACATGCTGTGTTTCAGATACAAGAAGTTACAGCAGATATAAATAACCCAGTTCTGATAAATGAGAAATCTGAAAAATCTGCTGAGAATGTTATTTTTTGCTCTGCTGTACTCAGCATAAGAGGCTGAAAATGCCCACTAATCCCAGCTTTCATCACCTGGCTCTGACAATGTCTGACACGTAGCTGAAGTGCAAAGGCTGGCACATGCATTTGAAATATTTTTACATACACTTTTTAGGAGACTAAGGATATGGGTTTACATGTTTGTGTGAAGAAATGGTTAAGCAAAATCACAGCAGTAAAGATAAGTTTGCATGACAGCGCAAGGCCCCGGTTTTGAAAAGGATTTAGAAATGTTGGCAATATTTGAAGTAATACACTATACCTTAAAGATGTGCCTGACTAAGATGCCCTATTTTCTACTTGTTGAGCTTTGCTGATACCTGTTAACTCAAGGAACCATCACATGACACATGAAAATTTTGAACTCATGCTTGAAACTGTAAATCTCAGCATTATTCAAAGGCTACTTTAGAGTGCCATTTATCTTCCCATAATGCGCACAGTTTCATAATAGTATTTTGCTTTGCCCCAGCATGTATATGCTGCAGCCATGCTTTGTTTACAATTTACTGGCTGTGTTATATCAGGGAAAATAACATTGTTACAAATTACCTGAGCAATTTCTAGCAAGCTTTTGCCATCGGTTCCTGCTGTTCCAGCATTCTGGTGTGGGGACCTTGGGCTCATCTTCTTGTTCAGGTTTTCTTTTGGGAGTCAGCAGTGGGTTTTCTGAAATGCGGTTTTCCTTATTTGATGGCATCCCACAGGAGGATGTGTTAGCATCTGGAGTGCTTAAGAAAATCCTGGATATCTGGAGACACAGCAGATTTCTCACATTCTTTTGCCAGTGATGAAACTTTTCATTGAATGCCCTGAAACTTTGGTAGGCACCTACTTTAACAGGCATCTAGTTTTCTCTCTTTAATTATTTTGGTGAATTTCCAGTTCTCACAACCAGATATTTACACGAGGTTATATTTCAGTTGGAAATTCATTTTATTCTGTTCTTCATAGCTGTGGCTTCCATATGTTGTGGAATTTAGTTAGTACTTGTGCTTCGTATACTTGATATTCTTTTTTCTGATCTTCACTGGCCACAGAAGATGGAACCATTCCTCTACTGGAGTGGAAAAAAGCATGAAGAATTGAGAATTTTATAATTCTGTAATTCAGGGCTCAAAAAAAAAACCCTGAAATTTTAAAATGTGTTATTGTTGCTATTAATACCTTTGATTTGAAAAGAAAAAAGCAAGATTTACCTATTTTTGTCTATTTACCTTTTTTTGGACATTCTTAATAGTTCTGTGTATGTACTCTTATTTATTCATTGCAGAGTCAGGGAGGCAGATGTCTGCTTAACCTGTAACACCAAGTGCCATCTGATTGCAGTGAAGTGTTGTACCTCTTTAGTACACTGAGGATTAAGAAACAGGCATTTCATCTTTTGTTTCCACAGCCCTCTCACATTAGCGTGAAACTATCTCTCCTCCTGCCCCAAACATAGAAAAAAATAAGCTGTAGAACCTTTTGTCATAGCAGAGTTATTCTAAGGCACAAAATGAAATCACTTTCATCTTTTCCTATTGGCTAGACATGTTAAGCTTTCTCCGCTCCCTTCTCTGGAACAGAGCGTGGAGAAAAAGCTCCATATTTCAGAGCTTGCTCAAGCAAACATATTCTTTAACACCAGCACACTAACCTTTCTCTGTTTTGAAGACATTGTATGAGCAGAATAAGAGTAAAACGATGCAACTGTCATTTCATACAGATTGTGGCCAATAAGCAGTGCTTTCCTGATTGTGAATGCTTGCACAGTATTAAAGTTTAAAACAATAACAGTCTATAGGCCCTATTTTGACCCTCTCACTTCTGACCAAAGTTGTTTTGTATAAATAAAAAAGAGCTTTCAGCATCTCTGTAGATATAGCACACTTTACAAACATGGAAGCTGTGACAAGGCAGTGCATAAGCACATCAAGAGATCTTAGCACAACCAAGGGGTAGGCAGTGGTACTAATTGGATTAGTGGCCTATTAAAACAACTGATAACTAGTAGAATTAAGTTCACTGACAAATAGCATTTCCATGCTTTCTTATTCCTCTTTGATGTTTAACATCTCCCTTCCTTCTTAGCAGCAGTCTCCCTTCCAGGAGGATTTTTGATCCTCCATGGGTGTGCCCTCCAGTGATCCACAGTATAAGTCTCCCACCTGTGACCTTGGAAGGAAAAGGAGGCCACACATGGATGTATACTCAGACCCAGCAGGCACGGACCTACATGTTTGTCCTGGCATGTGAATGTCTCAGCCTGAACATTCAAACAAGCAACAGACATTTGTGTTGTTATCCATGAAGAGGAAATATGCAGATGAAAGCTAGAACATCCTCCTCCAATAAAATAAAAACTGAACAGTAACTGTTCAGTTACTAACTGAACAGTCTACTGGAATTTGTAATTATCTGCTGAGATTAAAGCATTCTTTAGGTAGATGGTGTCCTTAGCCTATGACAAAGATTTTAGGACTTACTGTTATTCCTGGTTTGTCTTGGAAACTACAACACTGTTAAGAGTAGCACTAAGGCATCGTAGTAGCTTGAAGGACTTGTTTCTTTACGTATTGAAGACATGAACTAGTGTCTGTTTAGCTACCACTAACCCTTGAGTCAGCATCTTTGGAATTCAGTGGAGTGGGCATAATGCATTTAATGTCTATTCAAACCAAGGGAGGGAGAGGGAGTAGAAATGAAAAGGAAAGAAATGAAACTAAATGGATGAGTAACAAGGAGTACAGTGGAAAATAAGATTTTTATTTTAGAGGAAGAAGAGAAATGGTAGAAGGGAGAAACAGACATAAAGATAAGATTTTTTGAAAATAAAAACAAGCTAAATGCACGTATCTGAGTGGGTGGTAGGAAGCAGTCAAACCAAAACCCCACATATCAGACCAGTAAGAATTTCTAGTCTGCTTCTGACACAGATAATCTCTTGTAACAGAGGCAGGGGTTCAAATTAATTGGGTCAGCCAGCCAATCAAGCCGTTAAGCTTACCCACAAAGATTTCTAGTCAAATGCCCTGCTAAACGTTGGGGATCCTGATGGATATTTTTTAAGAGGGAGTTTTGGCTCAAACACTGTGTTACAAAGTGTTCCTTCTTTTTGCTGAAGAAGGATGTTTGTTGCATCTTAGCTCATGGGCTGTTGCCTTGTCATGATATTGTACACACATAATTGAGAAATGTTTCCTTATTAAGAGCTGTATATAATACATTTTTACAGTATAACTGTACTAAATCAAGGTGACTGCTTTTTATTGGACTGCCTCCCAGTAAACTGGCTTACCCTAATGATACTGAATGGTAATCACTGCTGCTTAGTGGGATTATAGTTTACATAAATTCCCCTTAATAGTGATGTATTTAGTTAGTGCCAGATAGTCAAATGTTTATCCAAGTGTTAAATTCGAAATGCTATTCATTGAATACACAATGTGCCAAATAAAGATTAACTATTATATTTTTTTCTTTGCAGAAGGCATCAGTGAATAGAGGTTCCAGATAATAGAATTGACACATCTTTTTTTTAGATTGTCTCTGTATTGCATTTTCAAAAGGCAGGCCTTTTCTTTTGCTTCTGTATTGCATTTCAAATCTGCAAAGGAAAACGCCTACCTTTTGCCAAAAAAATTATATTTAGAGATCACGTAATTCACAATTTCACGTCTGCAGTTTCATTCTTAGCTTTGCCCTAGTCCCTTATAACTTAAAAATGTGATCTTTTTTAGATAGGTTTTCTCTAAGCTACTCTGATAGCACAGATCTCATAGCACAGTAAAAATACTAGCAAATTAAAATTTCTTTTATGTGTAGATGTACTCTTTCAATAAGCAAAGGGTGAAATATTACAGCAGGCGTTTCAGCTCACTGAAGAGCACTCTTAAAGGAACATGAAACATTTCCTGCATATAAAATGATTTCAAATTAATTTGATGTTAATAAATTAAGTCACATTTGGGGAAAGGATTTTACTCCATAGCACTAGCATTTATTATACATTTTGAATAACTAAAGCATGAGAATACCCTTTACCCTGGGACCTGTACTAAGTTCATTCAGTACAAGTAAGGGAGAAGCCAGGGAAAAATATCCACGGAGGCCGAATACAAAACACGAAGATGTGAGTGTATGACATTTGTACTAAGATGCCAGACAACAAACTTGGCAGCTGAGGCACTGACATCAAACTCTTTCAGCAGCCTTGCTACTGAAGTGGTTACATCCTGGAGCGGGTGAGTCAGAAAGGGGGAACAGCTCAGATAAATCCACCAGCTATGTGCCAGGGCTCGATACTGGATCCAGTTCAGGAACTCAGGGGTGCCAGGCTGCCTAACTCTAATATTCTGCCTTGTGCTGTGACCTATTCATGGAAGTATATGTGCATTTTTCTTCACTGAAGGCAAAGATGTCACATATTTTTTACTTCCTTGGCACCTGCAACAGGCTATTCAATGGATAGAATCTCATCCTGCAATTCACTTTTATACTTTGGATGTAGCTTTGGGAGAATTTAATCATCGGGACTCATGCAGCTAGCTGATTGATAAATCTGTCTCTCCATCTGTCCTTCCTTCCTTGTTAGAGCTGAGATTTTAATTACAAACATCTGTGTACTGTCTCTTTCCTGGTTAAAAATAGGGATTGAAGTTGCCCTGTAGCTGCTGACAGAGACAAAACAGAGCAAACACCATGATGGAAACATTTGTACAGCTAAGGGAGAATTCTCCCTCATTGCCTGATAGGTGTCTAATTTAAAGGGTAAGTGAACAGGCAGATTTTGGGGATTTCCCCATGTAAGGAGGACCATGCCAAAAAGAAATCAAATGTCTAAAGTTGGTTTTATACATTAATTATTATTATTAAAGATTTTTTTCCCTTTTAAAATAACTCTTGATAATTGGAACAGACTTTCTGGTTAAGGTTTGTTAAGCAAAATCTCCTTATCGGTGGTGCATTCTTTGTTTCCTGAGAGCACAGAATTTGTTTTTCTGAGGTTCTTTACAACTCACATTTTGTGCTTTTGTAGCCAGAATAAAATTTTCATTTGAAAAATACAGTGGGAGGCTGGGGAGAGAGGACAGTGTTTCTTGAGGGAGGTTGTATATGGAGAGAGCATCAGTGCTTATGCTTGGTCACATGAACCTTCTTACTGTGGTGATAAGAAGCATGTGCCAGTTCAAAAGATATCTCTTGTTCCCTTCATTCTCTTCCCTTCTGCCTTCTGAAAGAGCAGATGGAAGGTTCCTTTAATATGTGGTTCATCATTATTTATTCATGTGTTCATCTTTCTGATGAGAGTACATGTAGGAGGAACATTATCAAGTCAAGGGAAATTTCTGCAGTAGTTCCAGGTTTATAAAACATCTTTGCAGCTAGAAAGACATGCTTTTTTCAAAATGGCAAAGACAGTTTGGTTAATAAAGAAGACCCTCATGAAGCTGTTTGTTTATAATTCTGTATTGTGAAGCTCCACGACATGGAAATTATTGCAGTGCTAGCCACCAAAGCTGTATGGTTACTAATAATAATATAACTTAAACTCATTGTTCATAAGGGGTAAGGAATGATGAGTCTACAGCTTTCTTCTGCTGGCCAGGCACTGCTGAAAGATATGCCTTGCCTTTCCCTTCCCCCATTCTGCCTTTAATTTCACTTGAAGGTGTACAAAATGAAACAGAGAGGAGAAAAAAGTGAACAGAGGGAAGTGACATTTCAGAGAAAAGAGAGCTGAGAGGGAAGAGAGTGTAGAGTTTTAATTTGAAAGACATTAGCTATTTTTCCTGTGATTTCTGCTACTTAATTAACCAGTCTGATAGCCAGGGTGCTCAGCTCTCCAGCTCTGATCTGTGGCATGAAAGCTTTTCCTGCCCACCCCCTTAACTGTTCTGACTTCAGGCACTGCAAAACCACAAAAAGCAAGCATACTGACATTTTAATCACTCAGCTATGACATTAATAAGATTTTGACACTACACGATCTAACATACCCTTTGTCTTGATATCGAGTGATATAAGGAGGCATCTAAAGCAGCAGGTTTAACCTTAGAAGTTAAACCTCCAATTATGCTGTGTTAGACTGTGTGGAAAAGGGCTGCTTTGAATGCAGCATTATTGTTTCCTTGCTTTAAGATGGGACAGCTCTAGGGGTGGGTTGGTGTAAGCAGACTGAAAATTAGTCTTTAAAAGAAAGCATTTGAAATCCCAGATACATCACAGATAGCAAAAGGATTATGAGGTGTGGTACCCTAATGTCAAGCTATCTACATTGCTAGGTTTCTTTCAGACACAAATTTAATGGAACTTAAAGGGGATGCAATTCCTCTAAAGGAATGTTGGCTGTGATTTCCCTTTTGGCCAGTATAGAAAGCACAGGAGGAGAATATGTGGTAGAGATTTGCCTATGTCTTTCTTGCACCTGGAGAATTTTTTTGGGTTTACATGTTCCAACTACAATTGAAATAGCAGTTTAAAAGATGACAACTGACATAAGTTTTCAAAATAATTTACCCTCTTATCATTTACTAGCAAGCCGAGAATAAAACTGCAGAAGATTAATATCCTTAATAAATAATATCTCTTTAGTGCATACACACAGAGAGACAGGAAGCCAGGCTGGCATTCTCCAGCCTCTGAAGAAAACAAAGGCAAGAGATCAGGGTTGCCTGTGCTAAAGGCACTAGCAGTTTCTAATTTTCAGCAAACCCTACTTTATTTCTCCTAGAGCCAGGCAGTGGTATGAGTACCAGCCCTTTGGCAGCATTGCTGTGTGGTCTCCCAGTCTCAGGTTCTGCAGAATCAAAAACAACTGATGGTCTTTACAACCATAGTGAAAATACCGCTGCATAAACAAGACAGTCTATTGTCCACTGTAAAGAGTAACACCACACACACTTCCCTTCATTTCTGTTCCTATGTCCCTGTATGTTTTATGTATTTATACAGGACGTGTTACGTGAAACTGAGCACAAAGGAGAGTCACACACAGGACTGTTCACTTATGTTTTGTAAGTGAAGCAATTGTCCCATTTGGGCACTATAAGAAATGCTTAAATACCTACAGCTGTGTTGAAATCATCTTCAAGACTTCCAGCTTGGTATTCTCTTCTACAGACAAGCATTTTAACACTTGGTACCTGAACTGAGTGTACAGTTGACTCTGCAGACAAGTAAAAGGTGGTTGAAGATCTTTGTTTGGACTTTGCAGGGCAGCCCTGTGCATCATTTGCCTGTTAAGTCTTCCTCCTTCAAAAGAATATGAAAAAGACTTCACAAAAATTCAATATTTAACCAGGCAATTTTAGGTTTATAAATAAGACATCTTGTTCCAATTTAAATACCCTTCCTTGTTCAAGCATTTCAAAACTCCAGAAAGATTGGTTTCCCATAAAAAAATAATCTGCTGATGACATGTGACTTACAAAATTAATTTGTATCATACAGCACATTCCTTTTTTTTCCAACTTCTTTATGAGAACTTTATTATGATGAACAGAGAATCCCAGGAAGAAAACAGATTTTTTTGCAGATACAAAACAGTAATGTGCATGAGGATGGAAGAGTAATTTTCCTGGCACATTCTGTTAGGATGCCTTATATGGAGGATCTACTATAAACTATTTGCAAAGATTTAGTGTCATACTGTCATCTCTCTATTTTGAAACTGAATTAATTTGTATATTACACCAAGTGTAAATTGTATGTGTTCTGCAGAGGAAGAGCAGTTTATCCTTAGACTTGGAGTAGACAAGCTGAAGCACCCTGTGGCATTTTTTACACCTAAGGCAATTCCTGGCAAAAATGCCTCAGAGAGCACTGTGGGCTGATAGTAGTAGTTCTTCTGGCTGATGCCAGACTAACGTGCTTTTTTTTCCCCAAAATAATGATGCTTGAGCACTCACCCAGGGTAAAGTAGAGGTAGGGGTGTTCTGCACTCACTGCTGGTCAAATTAATCTGTCTTCCCTCTTTTATGACTAGCAGAAGTTTGACATTGATACTCAACTGGCTAACAAGAAACATGGATTTTGGTTTGAAGGGATGATTATATGCAGGTGTGCCTCCTCTACTGCTTCAGAGTAGGAACAAGCCACTGGTCAGTTTTCATCTGTGTGATCCCACGAAGCTGATTTCCCCCTTTCTGAAAGGTCTGTTAGGGCTGTGCTTTTATTGGTGCCCACTTGCTTTTCTTAATAAAATAAATCAGGGTGTATCTGCTGCACACAATTTGCCTGGAGAAGCATTTAATTTTATTTTCCCACTTCTTGCAGGATATATTTAGTTCTACTTATGTAATTTATGCTTTGCACAGTAATGAATCCATCAAACTACAGACTAGAAAAATACGACTGGATACTGTATATCTCAGCAGCATGACAGGAGAAAATGCATTAATGTCTCCCGCTTACTAATACAGGTTCACACATATCCATATTTTGCATTTTGAATTCTGTACTTTGAGTTTTGAACTTAAGGGAGAGAGAATGTTTTCTTTAACAGACATCTAAGATGTCTGGACTAGTCTTTAGTCCTGATATGATTTTCTAAATTCAGGCTTTCATTTTCCGTGTTTATATCCATTGGAAAATATTGCTACGTATATGCTATATGTCAGAGTTTATACAAGCTTTCAAATAAGCCATAAGCTCCTTTACATTATATCTTTTGAGAGTTTTTTTCAGTGTATTTCAAAAATTGCGGTTAACTACATTGCAAATAGGTTAATAATAATTAGCACTTATACTATGCAAGAGATGTTGAGATTACTCTTTACTGATGCCTAATCTGTTTGTAATCAGATGTCACCACTGACATATTGGAGCTGAGTGATTCTAGCCAAATGCCAACATCCCAAGTTGGAATTATATACAGAAATGGGAGGCATAACTGCAATCCAGACTTGAAGTTCTTTTTTTTTTCAGTCTTTTTTCTGTCATGTAGACATAACCAGCTCCCAGACAGTGAAGCATGTACATACTCTGTGTGAGCCACAAAACCCATGGGAGTCACTTCTGCCAGGCTTGTGCTGGCTTCTGTTCAGGGGCAGCTTGAGTGGATCTCTCCCACTCTCGGAGCCAGGAGAGTAGTCCTGGGCCTGCCACAAATCAAATTCAATTGCAGCCCTGAGAATGGGGAAAGGAAGGAGGAAGAGAAGAGACAGGGTGGTATGTTATTACCAATTTACAGCTGAAGCACAGCCAAATAGTGGTTGTAAACTGCATTCAGATGGATTTGTTTTGCAAAAATCATCAACTGGAGCATCTCACAGTAAACTCTGAAGAATGCAAATAACTTCCCTTTTAAATGGCTTAAGAAGTCATGCTGATTTCTAAAATGATAGCTGCCATCTAGTTGTACTGTGTGTCACACTAATATTCATCTCAAATACGCCATTTTAAAAAACATAAGCAAAATGTCATAGCATCTAGTACCTTGTCTTTAACTGCAACTGAATCAACGTTGGTTTTCAGTTTGTTGCAGAGCACTGCTGTTGGCCAGGAATGTTAGGTGGGGCCCTGTTGGGGAACAGCTGCACATTTCCTCTTAATACGTACAGAAAGGGGAAAGCTTTTGTCACAAATCTTTGATATCTACTGCAGGAAACTCAGTGTTTTTCCCTTTCCTTTCTACTGAGTCAATACTGAAGCTACTCAGTAACAGAGAACATAGAAGATATTTAAGTGAGTCCAAGGGGAATCTACGACCAGGATCATCTTAGCTCTCTTCTCCAGTTTCTGATGCCTACACTGCATTAAGCTGTATCCTAAACTGTAAGAACTTTCCCCATCATTCCTTGAACATTTCCAATAATTCATCTCTTCCAAGTGTCATTCCTTATCTTTTACGTAATACCTTTATTTGCTGGATATCACTTTATGACCTTTAGTCTCTGCAGTATTTTCCCCATGTAAGCATGAGTATTTATCTGTATATTCTTATATAGCAGTCACAAAGGTCAGTTGTTTAGAAATGGCAAAGTATTAAGTTTTATGAGTATCAGATAAAATAAGTATGGTTACTGAACTAACAGTAAGCTTCTGACAGGGAAATAATAACTATCATAATTATTTTTGAGAATACTTCCCTTCTGCTTTTGTTTCTGTTCTTCCCCAAAGTAATTTGATGCACAATCATTTTTGTGTGATGTGTTTTTCAGATATGGAGACAAGTGAAAAAATCCAGAAAAGTGGAGTTCTTCAGGTGTTCGCGAGTCTGTTGACGCCACAATCTTCCTGCACAGCAAAAGTAGCTAACATCATAGCAGAAGTAGCCAGAAATGGTGAGGTTTTCTACAAGAACTTTTCTGCTGGAACATCTTCAGTTTTTCACCTCACTTGTCAGTATGTTTTACTTCATTTATGTTTTCATTTTATAGATTAGACACCTTTCATGTCCCTCCCTTTCACTCCTTTTGTTTTGTCTAATTTTTTTCTATACTTTTTAATACAATCAAAACAGCAGTTGGCTGCTGGGATTTCTTTTACTTTCATTCTCTTTAGTTTTTAAGACAGTAATGTAATTTATTGGGCAGAAATAGCCCACGACTGATAAAATGCATTTCTATATGAAAAGCATATAGAAAAAGAGACATGGACAATGTGTGCAGCCAGTTATGCATAGTGTCCATAGTTACAGCAGCAGTATCTATAGAGGTGGTTAAGTGATAGATAATTTCTTTGGTCTGAGATTTGTCCTAAGATAATAACCATTATGAGTCCTGTGATACTACATTTAAACCGATTAGTCCTACCCAAAGAGCATTATATGTGTTAGAGTAAGAGCCCAAAGTTCCAAATAAGAATCAGGTCCATTTTGGTATGTATTATATACATACAGTATATAATAAAACATCAGAGGTAATCAAAATCTACTTAAGTTTTTCTTTAGGCAGGATTATCTTAAAGCTCACCCAATACCTGCTTATCTTGAACCCAGAAGAATACCTGCAAGCAGACACTAAGGGCAGACCCTGTGATGAGGGTAGAGGACACTAGTGGCTGACTTTTCTCACTCCTGGACTTACTGCTGTCACAGCTGAAGCGTCACAGATTCCGTTTTGGACTTTCCTTCCCCACAGGCAAACAAAGAAAAGTAGAATGTTTCTTAAATGCTCTCCTGGCAGCCTTATCCCTCTCCCTCTGTAAATTCTCATGCTGATGCCTCTTCAGGGAAAGGGCTACATTCTTGCTGACTCCTTTAACGCTCTATTTCCACCTTTTCTGAGGAATCACAGACTACAGCATCTTACTGATACCCCACGGTGACCTCCACCAAATTTACTGGTTTTGAGAGCTATATATGGTTATTCAGAAACAACACTAACAAGAAAAAAAAGAGATATGTTTAGTTCCTAGGTGTTAAAATTATTTAGATAAAGAGCCAGTAGAAGATGTCTACATAATAATTTAAATTTGGAAATGTTTCAGAATGATAGAGATTCAGACAAATATATCATGGGGTTTTTTCTGTACTTATTGAATTCATAATAAGTATTTTTGGAACAACACTGTCAACCACGTTGTCCTCACAGTTGGTCCTTTTAGCTCCTACCTGAGGAAGGAAAAGTTAGGAAAAAAATAAAGGTTCACAATAGCTAAACGGATTACTACATGTTGTTTCCTCAAAGATTCCCTACAGAGCATTTTAGCCAGTATCTGAAATCACACATGAAATGTCTGAATAGTTTCTAATATGTCCTTTTTCCTGACAGCTGTTAAATTGATGTTTTATGTACACTCTCAGAAAAGCTGGCATTTTACCTGGTTCATCATACAGAATAGCTTTTGTCTTTTCCTCAGAGTTATTAGCAGGTGTAACTAGAACCTCTGTCAGCCAAGGTTAAAGTGAAGGTGTTCAGAAATTATTTAAGGTCCCAGTGCTTTCAAGACTGAGATCATGTGGATATTTCTAATTGGAGTCTAACTCTGTTGAAGTAGTTGCTTAAGCAGGATAGCAGGGAATACCTCATTTGAATTCTGTTGTTTTCTTTGTTTTATTGCATAAAAATACAAGGCTTTAATTCTTATATTGTGCATGTTTTCAACAACTTCAGGGCATTGTGAGAAATTTGTGTAATCAACATTCAGTGGATAGTAGGATAGATGGATTAAGCCCTTTCTCTGAGTGGTCATGCCATGCAGTACTACCAGAGCTGGGAGCAGAGACTGCGGTTTTGGGTGTTACTGATACAAGTGCATCTTCTCCTTCCCCACTTCTTGTTTTCTTCTTACATTATCCTCGTCTGATCATATGTAGACACACATCTGATCTCATCAAATTTCTTTACTTGCCTTGGTGGCTTTGTCATTTTTCATCTTTTCACTGTCTTCATGCTCTTGCTCTTTCACCTCTTCTGCTCACATGACTCTTCCTCCTCCCAGCTTGAGCTTATATTTGTTTCTCCTATTTTAAACACCCAAACATACAAAATTCCATTTAGTCATTTACATCTCTCCATATACAGCCATTTGCCTTTCAACTGTGAGCATCATGAAGGCTCAGAGGGACTTGTTACATGGAGTTTCTCTCTTCACTGTGGATCTTTAAACCCTCTTCCAAGGTTTTCAGTCTTGTCTTCTTTGCCAGGTGCAGGAATAAGAGAACTTCACTGTTTGTAGTACTACAACACAATTACATTTCACTTTCAAAATCTTGTCCTTCTTTTGGTTTATGTTACTCTGTCCTCAATGGGTCTTCTCCTAACTTCTTAAGTGATTCTTAGAATTTTCCTCAAAGGATCTTCTTCATTTTTCTCCCAGGTTAGTGGAAACCTTTTAAAGACTGTTCTCAATTATTTTCTCATTCTTCTATTATTTCTGTGTAGTATCAGCTGCAAAAGTAGTTGCGGTACCACATCTTTGTTCCTGTTTCACAGATATATTTTGATATATATGGCACCATTTCTTTTACTTCTTGTTCTTACGTGACCTTGATAAATACAAGCTTGCTCAGTGTACTAACCAATGATTTTGTTGCTGAAGAGCTTCTGCTCACTTCAAATAGAGGGAGGGTGGAGGAAGGGTTTTCTATTCCTTTTCACCATGTGAGGAACCTAAACAAACAGCAGAACAAACTGAGACCTCTCAGACTTTTAGGAGAGAACAAGTTTCATTTCCTGATACAGACCACCTGATTTTGATGATGTAGAGACTATGGTAAGTTAGTGGGGATAAAGGAAAGTGATGTAGGGATAGCTGAGGAACAGGGAAGAGTTTTTACAAGCTATTGAGAGGAAGAGGCTGAGGTGGCAGAGAAGACAGAGGAAGAAACTAGATACATCTAATAAATAAACTTCACTTCAGTGAAGCTGAAAGTGGGCGATAAAGAAATATACTGAATATTACAAGGACATGGCAAGACCAGTTTTAAAGACCAGATGTATCTGATATTTGTTAAGTTCATTGCAATGGATACTATCACCATCTATCACACTATAGCATCTAGCCACGGTTCTGAAATGTTACAGTGCCTTGGGAAGGTGGGTTAATTGTGCTCACAACTATCTTCTCTTGGACCTTTGCGATTGTATACACATTGCTGATTCTTCTTAATGTGTGTGTTGGTATATTCAGAATTATATCATCACATGAGGTTTACTTACCTCTGACAATTCTTTAGCTAAAATAACACTGCAGGATTAAATACAAAAGAGACTAGATTTTGTAGCTACCAAAACATCAAAGAACATTTTAACAGGTGCAACAAAGGGAGTATTTGAAAAGATGTATGTGTACTTCAAGCATTGTATGAAATGTTTGAGTTACTGGCATGAGGAGTTCTGTTGATCCAGAATCAGAAAGAATTTCTCATCTGTTTTTAGGGGATTGTACACCCTGGTTCATTCTGTCTCGTAAATGATGAAGTAACACAAAGGTAAAATGACTCTGAAAAATCCAATATTGTTTAGGATCAGGAAGAGACATAACTGGCCCCTCTACTCAGCTGTGGTTAGGCTGCATCCTGATTACTTTGTCCAGCTCTGGGCTCCTCCTTACAAGAGTGACATAGAGCTCCTGGAGCGGGTCCAGCAGAGGCCACAGGGGTGAGAGGGAACTGGAGCATTTGTTACAGGGAAAGGCTGAGGGAGCTCGGCCTTGAGAGGAGATGACAGAGAGGAGACCTTACCAACGTATGAGGAAGAACTTCTTTATTGTACAGGTGACCAAGCACTGCAACAGATTGCCCAGAGGGGTTGTGGAGTCTCTTTCACTGCAGATATCCAAGAACCATCCGGATGCAATCCTGTGCCCTGTGCTCTAGGATGGCCCTGCTTAAGCAGGAAGGTTGGACCAGATGAGCCACTGTGGTCCCTTCCAGTCTTACCCACTCTGTGATTCTGTGGTAGTTTGCAGTTCAGAACAAATCAAAAACATATTGACCATTTGCCCTACGATACTACATCTCTAAAGGGTGCTCTGTATTAAAATGTGAAATAACTCTGGTGTTACCTGGTGGTTCCTTCTATAAACCACCTTTCTAAAATGTGCAGCATAGTGCCTGCCTAGATGTATCTCCTTCTGAAGAACAGCCCTTTATGTCTCTAACACCAGGATAGTTCTCTATGACTTACACAGTTGTAAAATAATTCTTTGGTTCTCTGTGGTATAGCAGGAAAGAAGGGCAGAGAGCTTCCCAGTGGATGGGTCCTCTACCTTTCCTCCCATGGTGGGCATCAGTTAGATTGTGGAAAGCTATAGGCCTTTGGGCTCACATAAATTCTTGTATTTCTCATTATCTTTTTCTGTTCTTTTCTTCACCTTCTAAATAAAAGCCTGTTACTGAGCTTTAATTTTTTTAAAAAACTCTCTTAAATGAAAAGCTTTTCTGGAATTCTAATTAAGGAAATAGAGAGTAAAAATGCTGCTTTAGAATACTAGTTCTAAGTCAACTTCTGTGTTATTTAGTAATTCTAGTTCATGTTGAATTTGTTGTGAGTTCACTGTTCTTTTCAGCACTTCTTTGTGATGCTAAAAATATGAACTACGTTAAATTAGTAGTAAATTAGTTAAATATGAACTACGTTAGTCTGAACTACGTTAAATTAGTTTCCATGGAAGTCAATTAAATACCCTTAATTCCTTCTAAATTAGCAACTAATGGAAAGAATTAAGCCCAAATCCTGATTTGGGCTTATTCTCTAGAAACTTGCATGAGAATTTACAGTTTCTGTGCACGTGTTTAGGGCACAAAAAAGGCCCAGTTGCCAGGATAGTGTAACTGGAATTAATGAAACTGGGAATAGCTGGCCTGGCATTAACAGGCTTTGCTTTATTTGCAGAATTCATGCGGAACCCCTGTGTGGATGCTGGGTTGATCCCTCCCTTGGTGCAGCTGTTAAACTGCAAAGACCAGGAAGTATTGCTTCAAACAGGACGTGCCCTGGGCAATATATGCTACGATAGCCGTGAGTGTTGACATCTGCTGTATTTTGTACTTGCTCTTATGGAAGGGAGGGGAGTGTTTTGGTGTTCTGTACGTTGTGTGCTGTGGGGTCATTTTCCTCTTTTCTTGGTTTTTGTTTACCACATGGTTCTTCTAAATGGATAAGAAAATTGAACATCACACTTGCATAGTGCTTTTGTGACAGAAAGATTAAAACACGTTTTCAATATTGTGATACAACTGGATATAAGAATAGAAAGGTTTTCTGATCCTAGGTTTGGTTTTTTTGGGGTTTTTTTTCAAACATAATGAACTAGATTTTCACAGAGCAGATGCTATATATGCAGAGGCACTGAACAGTTAATTTTTTCTCAAACAGAATGTGTTGGAATGGAACAGAGTCAGAAGGGAACATTCATATTCTAATGAGTCTCAAGTCTGTACAGAGCTGCATATGTGGCTGAAATGATGCCTGAGTTATGTTGCTGATTCTCAAAATTCTTATGTGGCCAATCAGTTGCTCCAGGATTACATATTTGGTAGTCAAAGGTGGGGGGTGGGGGGATGACGTTGGTGAGGTTTTTTTAGCTTTTTTGGGGCACAATAAATTTTTACAATGAGAAGCAATTGAGTTTTGAAATGCAATTGGAGCTGCAGTGTGCTGATTACATGCCTGGCTGTGTCATCTGCAAAACCAAACCAGTGGTTGCAGTGGTTTGAAAATGCAGCCTCATTATCCTGTCCTTCAAATTTTTGAAAAAAGATAGTGCACATTAAATATGGTACAGACACAGAGACACCAGGAACATGCTGCACATTAAGGAATTACAGATGTCTGCAGATGGGAAGTGAGATGAAATTGTAAAATCATTTTGTTATCCTGAGAGTTAGTGATTTATTTTATATGGTAAGAAATTTTCTGTATACTGTGTTGCATTTACCCAAAGTTCTGCTATATGAATACTGACTGTAGCCTTTCTCCTTGATACTTTTTTTCATCTGAGATCAAAAATTTATATTTTATGTTGTTTTAAATTACCTTGCCTTTGACCTCAGGGAAGTTAATCATATGTTGGCATTTCCAGTTACAGACAACTACTGCTTGAGGATACTAATGTATAATTCTTCCATTTAGGATTTTCTTTAAGGTGACCGATCAACTGAACAGCTGCTTCCCCATGGAAACTTCTCATAGAAGCTATTAAGCTTCCTATAATATAATTTATTTACTATATTCTGTTTCAGGATTATGTATGAGATCAAGGTCACTCTCAGGTGCACTGGTTTATTTTATATAAGTAAAATCTATGTAACTGTTCATGTCATTATTGTTTATCCCACATTTTTTCATAAAATACAATAAGGACACACAGAAATGGTTTTCTAGTGTGAGGTTTTGTGGACTACTGCTGGCTTTTACAATGCAGAATTTATCCTGTACAGAATACTGTATTACTCACCTTGTGTTGTCCTTCTGTGGAGCAAAGCTGGCACTGATAAAATATACAGTAGGCTGTGATGTGTTGAGTGCCATGTGTTGTCATGCTCCTGTGGGAGGACAGTCACTACCTTCCCTATGTATTTGAATAAAATTAATGAGTAAAGTGCAATAAAATGTGACAAAAATCAAGCTTAGCATATTTGATTGAGTGGAAGAGGCTGTTAACAGTGCCTAGATGTCACATCCACCCTGACATTTTCTGTTAACTTAATGTGCAATTATTAAATAGTTATGTACTCTATCCTAAATTCTTATTTAGGACAAATACTTTCACTATGCTTATTACTAGAAAATGTAATATATTTCAGTTTTTTACTGTTGATTTTCCCTAACAAGGAGATACAAAGTATAACAAAGGCAAGATGTGGAAGCCAGTAGCTCTAATTAAAAATGTTACATATCAATAGTATTTTTTTTTCCAATTGAGACAAAAGCATCTGTTGCCCTTCTGGCTATTGTGATTTGTATAAGAACTTGAAATACATCAGTAACTATATTTTTCCAAATCCATGAGCTTCTTTTGCACTTCTACTGGCCATGTAGCTGTAAAATGCAGCAATGAGGAATGTCTTTAAGTCCTAAATCAGTGTTAGGCAGAGCCTGTGCAATAAATCCCATATTGGATGGCTCACAGCAATATTTCTTTATATTGAAAGCCCAGTTGTCCTGTACTTCATCCCAGCAAGCTACATGACTTTGTTTAGTGACAGCTTGTGCCAATATGAGTTAATCAGGTCTCTATTTCTGAGAGAAGCTGGTGTGGTGCAGGATGAAAGTTGTGGGACAAACAGCTGCTTCTGCAGGGAAAGCCCCTTAAAACTGGCCTTGAAGAGGAGATGGATTGCCTGAATTGTTTTTCCAAAGGAAAACGGCAGTGGTTCCTAAGTGTTCACAGATCCCAGAGTTGCTACATGAAGGTGAAACCATTTCCCCGTAAGTTCAGGAGTTGCTACTCCTGGAACACTGCTACTATGGAAAGATAATTCATTACAAAGTTCCCAGTGCTGAAAGAGATTTAGTACCTTCCATGAGTTAAAGGGGAATTGCATCTGGCCAAAGAACTCACTGAACAGATTCATTTTCTCATAGAATGTTGGCCAGGGAATCAGCCAGAGTCAAGACAGCACTCAATATGAGTTAAAGATCTTGCTCGTTTATTCAACTATTTGGCTTACATTTATACTGTGCTAAGCATATCATGCACCTAACTCTGAACATCATTGGTTAAACCATAGTGTTCAGTGTCCTTGCAGTACACATAATTGGTTCAGAAGCTCTGTCTGCGTGGCTGGATGCTGTGAGCCTTCTCCAACTTATGGTCAGCGCATCCTGTCTAGCACCCTGTTACAGCTATTGCTCCAAACTTCATCCTTATCCCATCTAAGGAACAGTTCAAGGACGTTTCAGCTTCTACTCATCCCTTAGACTAAGAGCAGGATTGTGCACATGTCCCTGCTTTTCCAGCCATGCATCCACAATAGAAAACATGAAATGAAAACCTGTTGACTTACTGATAGATTTTCTTGTCTATTATGTTTGAGGTAGACCTGTTATTGTCTGGGTACTCATCTGTGTTAGCCCTCAAAAACACTACTTAATTACCTATTTGAACATGGGAGAAAATAAAGAGAATTAAATGCATTACATAAAAAGTTAAAGGGAAAAAAATAGGTCAAATTTATACCAAGCAGCCTTGAGAGCATCCTTTTTAAAGTATTTGTTTTGAAGAAATCTATGGTATGTGAATTTCGGAACATCAAGAATACAGGCAAATATAATTGCAAAGCAGGGTAGAAGGAAGCTTTCTTAGTACTGATGAGGTTTCTGGTCTCCCAGCCTTCCTCTTGTATGCAGAGATGAAAGAAGCAATTGAGGCAGATAAAAAGGTTTGAAGTCAGAAGTAATGAATTGCAGACTGTCAGAAGCAACTGTATGCAGATTGTTCAGTCAGCCCTACAGTTAAAGAACAGATACATTACTGCATGTTCCTGTAATTGTTCTACATACCTTATCTTGTAATTGCCACATACACCTCAGCCCCCAAATTTTCATCAAAGCAGAAAGTGCCAAGTAAAGAAATGGAGACATGATCTCTCCTCCCTCCTGCTTTCTCCCCCACTGTATCTACAGCCTGTACCAAGTACAGCTGTTTGTACTTCCAAATCCCCAGACAACAGATCACAGATCACTCATGGGCAGAATTTCACCTGAACTACATTATTCAGTGCAAAGCTCCTACCCCATTCTTTCCTTTTAACCACCAGTTATGTGGTTTTGTTTATAAGCAAAGCTCAATTCTAAGGAATTGTCCAGTCAGAGCGTAACAGTTATCCTAGCTGCTTCACCACTCTTTATCCATGTGTCAAACGATAAGTACCTTTCTACTGTCTGTCTGTCCATCCCCTCCTATTGTCCTTCCTGGTGTTGTTTCTTTAATAAGTTTGTTCTTTAAGGGATATTACAGAGGTACAGATGTTACAAATAAAGGATACCTCCCAAACTCTTCTAAATTCTCCTTGTGCCTTAGCTCCACATGCAATGTGAAGATCTCATCTCCATTTTTTGGAAGAGGTTACGTTTAATATGGTTCTTGCTGCAAAAAGCTATGTGTTAAGTCAGAACAGCTAGTTCTACTGTAGATAAAGCCTAAGAATAATTTGTTACCATCAGCTCTGGCCATTGGGGTATTAAGTTAAAGCAAAGCACTATCCAGATTGCACCTCCTGATCATGTAATGAACACCCTGGTGATTAGTACACCCCTCAGCTCTCTCTGGTGGCTTTCTTCACAGTAGACTGAGAAGAGTCTGGTGACTGGTCTCATGTGGCTGATCAGGTGCATGGCAGACAGGGAAACTGAGACTAGTTTTCAACTTAGGCCTACTTTCTTGCAAGACCAACAAGACAATGTGGGAGAAAGACAAAACCTGTCTGTAGCAAGGCGTCTCTCCTACTCTGACACCAGCGCAGTTTGTCCAGATGAAAGATCAGACCAATCAAATAAATTTTATCAAGAATTTTAATGGACAATGATGCTATATTAAATTAGTATTATTTTCTTAGCAAATAATAGCCTCACAATATTTTTTATCATGGAGTTTGTGATGCACATGCTATCTTGATCTCAATGATCTTTCCACAGGTAACTTGTTAAATACTTCAGTGCTGAACTGATTGATAAACTACTTCCTGTGATTTTATACAGCATTGTGCACATGATAGAGGCTGCCATACTTATGCTGTGAAAGTGATAATTCTAAGAGGAAGTGAAAGGCTGGGATATTTAGAGCCTGATTCAGAAACCATACAAACTAGAGGAAGGCATTCTGACTGACTTCAGTTGAGATTAGATTGGGCTCTTACCCATTAGAAAATAATTCCTTTTTGCTGTTTGGAGCATTCACATATTTTGAAAGCTAGCAAATGGAAGTAAGCTCTCCATGTATCTTGTAGTGGAATTGAAAAATTCCCCATTACGCCCTTCCATAATATACATATTAATGGTAGTGCTTAGAGACTTCCTTGTGTAATCCAGAAGTTACTTCTTTTTGTACCACAGCCTTGTTTCTTCATGAAACTGCCAGCTTTGGTACATGGTCTTAGCAACCATACCTGGTATATAAGCATCTTACACAGTTGGAAAGAAGGTAAAATGCCAGCTCATTCTATAAAGGCTCTCCTCTGACAGCTGCTTATCTACATTTCTTAGGAGGAGATTTATTGCGTCCTTTTCTCATTTCCCAAGCTGTACATGTCTTTGTTATCTATGTAGTCTTACTTGTATTGATGGCAAGACTCCTAGCTGAATTTCAGCTATGTGGCCTTTCATATAAAACCAGATCCCTCTTCATCTCAGCCTCAACTCCAGAACATGAACATTTTATCACTTTTTGTTAAAAAGATCTTATACATGCGGTAATTCCGGAAACTCAGCTGTATATCTTAGAATGCAAGATCTCTTGCTGGGATCTGCTAAGAAAGGCTAAGTAGAAAAATAAGAAACAGCTAAATTGTACAGTTACGTTCTCTCGGAAGATATTAATAATTTCAGATCTACAGGAGAAAATCAGACACTTTAAAATAAAACATATTGGAAAGAAGTCAAAATCAGTTTTCTTCAAAAAATGGCATAATGTTTTGCATTACCATATGGAAAACCAGCAGAATCCTAGAACGCAACAGATGTTGATAATGGCACACCACTGGCTAATCATTTTTATGAAGGTCACCCTGATTCATGCAGCTAGGCAGCATCTTAACATGATTTTTCACTTATCATTGTACTAGATCCTACCCAAGGCAAATGCCACTTACTAAGCTATTTCCAAAGAAAAACCATGAAATCGAGACCAGAGTCCATAAATTGTTTCTTGAAAATTGAGTGTTTTGCTTGCAGAGAATTCAAGTCAAGGTTTTGACTGTACAGTAATAGTGCTTTGCCTTTAGATCTGTCCTCTCTGAGGCATGCCAGACTCTTAGAAAACTGTAGCATTTTTACTTTAGAAGTGCAGGTTTTTCTCCAAGGCTCTGCACACAAGTATTGCATCAGCTAGAAACTAGAGTGTATGTATGCCAACATATACTTCCTCAGTAATAGTGAGTTCTTACTAGCAACTAATCATGAATGTTCTTAGGATGCTGTTAAACAATATTATTCTAGCTTGTTATTTTACAGCTGGCCTAAAATGAAATCAGAATGATGAGGAAATCTTTCTAGATCATAAGCAAAAAGATATTTGAGAGGTGATGCAAAATCCCTGAGTTCTCAGGCTAGGTTCCTCCTAGGCTTCATGATTTGAGACAAATAGCACTGACCCCAAACCCAGGACTTGCCTCAGCTGTTTGTAGGTCCCAGGTCCATTTATTACTTTTGCAGTTTGTGGAATAATTGTCTTTCTAGCAGAGAAAGAAAAGTACCCTGGTAGAATCCACAAATATGCTTTATGGTGGATTCTTTTGATTTTGTTTTACTTTTTCCTTCTTGGACTTTTCCCAACCTACTCCAAATCCCCATGGGTTTTACACTTTCTGGGATTACTCCTCTGGCTGCTTTGGTGGAGACCCACAGCTCATTCAGGCTCCTTTCAGCAGCAGCCATCAGCACACCCCTGTTCTGCACCAGACTGTGACCATGCCATGCTCACTTCACACCCTTCCTCTTGGAGAGTTTGAAGCTGAGAGACAACATTGCACTGCAGGCCTGGGAGTGGGAATTCTAAATTAATTGTGGTGTGAAGGTCTATTCTGTTGATAGCATGAGATGCTATAAATGCCTATTTACTAGTGTAGAAAAACTGCCTGCCGTTTTACTGTATAATTGGGTTCCATGATTTATTTCATGCTGTATGAAATTCTAAGCCGGCTTCAGCTCTGATTTACACTCTCATAAACTTAGAGTAATTTGTTTGACTGCAATGGAATTACTAAGAAGTTTCATAGAGTTATAAAATCAGCTGAAGAGTCTGCTGTAAGCATATTGCATATGAAAAGGAAGGCAAAGCTACATTCAGCTTTGAGGACCTTTACCTGACTTTAGTATATCTAAGTAGAACATTCTCTTCTTCTCTAAGTTGGCTTCTTTAATTTCAAACAGAATTCAGTAGCAGTAATTACTACATTTTAATTACACACTGAAGTATCCTTGAAATCCAGAACAAATTACTTGCCAGTACTGAGTCTAGTAGTGTTGTATGTCTTGCTGCTGATAAAAACGTTTCTGCTCCTATATTAGAATCTCAGATCCACTAGTAGCATTTGACAGGAAGTATTGAAGTCTTGAGCAGTAAATTCATCACTGTTCTTTTGTCTGAAATCAGAAATACATATTTTTTCTTGTATTCATTTGACATAAGAGGAATATGACTAATAAGCAAATGTTATTGAATTTATATTGTGGTCTTGAATGCGGCTTGCATTTGACTGCTACTTCAGCATAGGGTTAGGGAGATGGCAATACCTGCATGCTTACCCTTCAAATGTTCTGCCAAGCTCCTTACTCTGTAGACAAAAGAAATCATGAAAGAGATTAGGGCTTGTTGGCTTTGATATCCAGTGGTCCACACATTGAACATATTATGAAGAAGCTACGAAAAATATCCCTAGATCTCTATTTGAATACATTTAAAAACCACATTTGTTTGTTAGAATAAGCTAGTTGCTCAAGGGGGCCAATACACTGCTGCATCAGTTGTCATTAGGCAAAAAAATTGCTGGCAACATTGTTATCCAAAAAGATCAACTCTATCTATTTTCAGTCCTTGAAGAGGCTGTATTAAAATATAGTGTTCTCCTAGTTTACTGTTTACGTATTTATTATTTTAGGAATTATTCTAAAGGAATAACTTGTGAAACACCTCAATGCTTACCATTCAGGCTAAGGATAAGGACAATTCTATTTATCTCTGAAGCAAGCATAACTAATTCAAGATTATTTTTTTCTTTATAAAGCAAAACTTTTAAGATTATATTGATTGATTCTAACCAGTAAGCAAATAAAACAAAACTGTACTGCTGGTAATCAGCCTTATAATTCCTAAAGGAATTAATAAAGGAAATTGAAGTTTCAGTACAAGACAGAGCAATCCCAAAAATTATCTTTCAAATTATTAAAAGATGGATCTCAAAATACAGTATTGCTGTTTAATGTCCCTTTCAGACAAGCTACAGAAGACATGGAAAAAGCAGCAAACTATAGTACCAGTGGTCCAGTATAACCACATGAAGCTTACTTTCCTTGAAAAATAAAATCAATTAAATGCTACTAAGTGTTGTGTAACCAGGGTTATGTAGTCTGTAGGTCTGTAGTCATGAAGTCAGAGACCTGACAGGGGCAGTGACTAAAAAGCATACACAAACCAGACTGAGATTAAAAAGTAGAGTCAAGTGTTAAAACTGAATTACAGCATTGCATGGAAAGTTTTACTCTTACAGTGTTTAGACAGAAAAAGAAAAGGTAAAGTCCAAGTTTATATAAGTGGCCTTTCCTAGTGTCTACACTAGAAAATATAATTTATGCTAGCTCAGGGTTTGCCATTGCTTTTTGAATATTTTCTTTCTTTTTTTTTTTCAACATGTGACCAGGATATTTTTCCTTTTGGAGTTCTGCTCCTGCAGTTTTTTCCTTAACATATTCATAATATTCTGTCACATCATAACTTCCTTGCAGCAGCCAGTTTACTATCACAGACCATTATGGTTTCAGGTGAAAGATGCAGGAGCAAATGAGTGCCTCACCACAAAAGTCTTGCAAAGAGGACCTAATTAAAAAAACAGGAAAATAGAAATAGAACATGTAGAAAGAACAGTCCCCCCCCGTCCCTTCAACTTGGGCTAATGTAAATTAGTTCATCTTTTCTTAATTAGCAAAAACAAGAAAGCATAATCTGTAAAGCACTGTCTAATCTTAGCAATATTTTGGTAAAAAAATTGGATGATTGTAGCCAAATGCAATAATGATGAAGAAATTAAAGTAAAATGGCAGTATGTCACTTAAATTATTTGATCATTACACAAGTAAAAAGAATTTTAATAGAAATACTATCTTTTTCCCATGTCACCCAAATTTGCTGTCTTGGCAATTTGGTTTATGCAGATCAGGGACCTTGATCATGCAGATGATCTTTTCCCTCCCTGACTTGCACCATTTAGACCAATAGGAATACTTACACCAGTAAACCTTTGCAGAACATGAACTGGGGAAACAATAATTCAGGTATCCAGTTGCAAGACAAAACTAGAACATTTCAAAGTATAAATCTGATACTTAAAGCCCAAAAGCTTATTTTTAAGAAATGTCATCAAATTGTTTTTTGGCTGATCATCTGAGAAATGGGTGTGGTTTTTTAAGCATAAATATTTTCTGCTATCTCTTTCTATTATGGCACAGCCCTTTAGTTCTGACTTAGATTCTTTTCTTGTTAACATTTTGTGACTTAATGGTTTGTTTTAGGGCCTGGTGAATTAGGGACAAAAACTTTTCAAAGGAAAGTGATGCAAACGTCTTGGGAAAAGCGAGTTGAAACTATTCTAAATGCTACATTGTAAAGATCCTGCACATTAAAACAAGTTTAGTTGTTGACTTTGGTCATGGTTGAGCAACAGGAAGATTTGACAGGACTGGTTGAGAGGGAATGAGAACAGTCACGGTAATTTGATAATTCACTTAAACTCCTTTTTTTACATAAAACTCCTTTGAGCAGCTTAGGACAGAAAAAGGGACTGTACTAATTCTTAGAGACAATTGTGTTGAACTGGGCTAAAGAACATTGTGAAGTAGTAACTCATTCCATAATAAATCCTACTGTACATTTTACAGGGAAAAAAAAATCTGTCTGGTTTCTTAGGTTCTCATTCTGACATCTTTAGACAGCATTACATGCTCTACAATAGCATTGGCCTTTGTGAGCTGCAGTGAAGCATTTTTAAGCAGAAATGTGAATGCTCTCATTAAACTGTTCAATCATTGTTCTCTTAGGAATAGCAAATGTTTATTTAAAAAGGTCACAGGAAAAAAATTTCAACAAAGCTTCTGGGAGGCTTGGAAGCACGTTAAGTGTGGGAATTTGTAGAGCTGCTGAACTGCAAGGTAATAGTTGGATTGAGAACAAGATGCAGCAACATGCTGTGGGGTTGTTTTGACTGTAAATGATTTGGAGTTTGATGAGTATTCTTGTGTGCAGAATCTGTTCCTTAGCAACAGAGGAGTAGTGAGAACCGAGCTGGTGAAACGCACACGAAGCATTCTGAGTCAGGGCTATGCTTTCTGCTTGGGGATGCAGCAGAGTGTCACAGCAGTGCTGGCAGTGGGTAGGCAGGACCTTCAGAGTTTTCCTCCTACATCTGGCACAGGATTCTTTGAGGCCCTGCACTAATGAGCTGAGTTAATCCTCTTGGGCAAAGAAGGCAGCACCAGAAGATCCTAATTATAGCACTCACCCAGGTCGGTTCTTCACTCAGCTGCCTGGGGCAGAGAGAAGCAGCCATGCAGGGTGAGCTCCAGCACAGGAAAGAGGGAGAGCAACAAACTCAGTTATGGCATCTCCTTTACAGGTCTACCAGCATATGTAGTCCTGTCAAAGGCTGGCTCTTACAGCCTGCCAACTTCTGAGGTTCATTTGTACCTAACTTTTTGAGTATACCATAAAGACAGACATTTCTTGGAGTGAGATTTGTTTCTGAATCGTCCCGCTTTACTTTCACTGTCTGTACAGAAGACAGTGAAAGTTATCAGTTATCTGATAACTTTCAGTTATCAGTTAACTGGTTATCAGTTTCCCTAACAAAAACATTATGTGGATAAGAGTTTCGTCATGTATTCGAAGTGAGAGACTGTAGAGCAGTTTTTAACAAACTAGAGATATTTGAATTTAAAGGATATATGACTTAGATTTTTTGTAAAATATTATCACGCAGTAATTTTCAGTAGAGGTCTGCCAAATTCTGTCCAGGTACGGAACTTAGCTTGTAATTTTTTTTGTGTGTGTTTTAACTTGCCTCCAAACACTCCCCCAACTCTACCTTTCTATTATACTTTGCTTGCATATTTTACATGTAGTTCATCAACATCAAGACACAGGGTTGAGCTTGACATGTGATTCTTCTTTGAATTTATCATCTTTGTTGATTTAAGTTGCATGACAGTAATTTGAGGACCATAATCAATCCATCTGATCCAGAATCAATGATTCAGTTTCATTTTGCACACCAGTTTTGACTCAGAACAGATGAGTTAAATAGAAAATCATATATTTTCATGAATTTTCTAGTAAAAAATTCCAGAAGAGGATATATAAAGCAGAATGCTTGAATAGTCCAGCCCAAATTACCTTTTATTCTCTTTGATTTGGTAGATGTAAGCACTGAATCTAAACACGTGAGTATATTGTTTCACTATATTTTGATGTAAGACTTGCTTTGTTTCAGCATTACAGCTACGTTTGTTAAGACATCAAGGATCTAAGAAATTTTTTTTCTGTTTGTCCTTTTTTTAATAGTTATTCTTTGACACAGAGACCTACTTAACTGTTTAATAGAATACAGTTTCTCCTTTTTCAAAATGAAATAGACATGTCTGCAGCGAAACACAGTTTTCTGATATCCAGATCCTGTCAAAGGTGGAAACAGTCATGGCAGTGGATTTATTCTGCAAAACTCTTACTACTTTGGTGATAATTTTAAATTAAGGCCTGCCAAGAATTACCCTTCCTTCAGCTCCATTTGGCAAATTTTCTCAAGTTCCTATAAGTAATACTTGGAATCCTGGTTTTTATATATAGTATAAGGGGTATATATAGTTCATGATTAGTATTAACAAGAATTGGAAGACCTAGAAGCTTCTTTTTCAGAGGTCTGGAACACTTTACAGTGGAAGATCACATAGTAAATGTGTACAGCCTTGGGTTTCATGCTGAATACGTTGCAGAATGATGAAGACTTGGTAGCTTGACCTGCACATATGATGGGGAGAGAGAAGGGATGGTAGAGTGGTGAATTACAAGGAACAGAGGAGATTTGCTTTGGGGCTGTGAAAAAATTGAGGAGAGGGTTGGGGTTTTTCCTATATTGCAAAACTAGTGATTCCCGCCTCCTTTCCCCCAAGGTTTTGTTTTCACCCAGATTTTCCAGCTGATTCCAGTGGCAGCTCACATGGAAATCTCTCCTTTTAGAAGCCCTGGAATTTAATTTATTGACTGTTGTCTATTGCTTATTGCTTACTGCTGGGGAAGGAAGCAGTATTGATGCTTGCTGTAATAGAAGGCCTATTTTTCCTTTATTCCTACACTGTTGCATCAAATCTGATTTGTTATATAGGAAGAGTTCCATACAAAGATTGTGATGTGTTATTTACAACCCTTCAGAACATTGTAGTCTTTTATAGATGCAGAGTAAACTTTTATTTTAGCCATACAAAAAGTATCTGATAGTGGTATTAAATTTCAGCTGTAGAAATGCAGAGAAGGTGCTGTGTGGCGGAGTGAGTGCATGAACAGTTGCCACTGGGAATTAGCACCTCTGTCTGCTTTGTCCATTTTATTCCCCTTTTTGTTTTTAAGTAATCCAAGCAATTTGTTTTCTGTATTTCAACTTTTTGATCTGCATAACAGCAAGAGTAATTTACCTGTATATGGACTAGGCTATGTCAACTGCTCAGAACCTCCCTCTGGCAAAACTCAGGTCATCTTCAGAATATTATTTTTCAGCTCCAGCAGCTCTGCCTCAAACACGGAACTTCTTTACAAAGGTATTAGTGTCAGGTGGTTAATCCTTTTTGTTGTAGGTGTTTTCACTTTCTTAGCTCTATTGCACTAGAAGCTGGCCCTCAAGCACCTCTCTAAATGAAATTTCACAACACTGGAGGAATGACTTCACTCTGTTTAAAAGCTTCATTTTGTATGATTACTGTTACATTTGGGATTCGATACGGTGGGATTTGGTTTCATTTTTTTAATGTAACTCTTTGTTTTACAGATGAGGGCAGGAACGCAGTTGACCATGCAGGTGGTGCACATATTGTAGTAGACCATTTAAGGTCACTGTGCAGTAAAACAGATCCAGCCAGTGAGAAGCTCTTGACTGTCTTTTGTGGCATGCTGATGAACTATAGCAATGAGAATGGTAAACAACACTGAAAATTTGCTTTATGTCTACCAGGAGAACAACCCCAACAAAAAAAAGATAAAAAGTTAAGATTATCATCTGTAGGTTTACATTATGGATGCTTAACACTAAGTTATTCTGAATAGATCAGGGACCTCAATTCACATATACAATTTTCTGTTTCAGTAAAATTATGTTCCCAAAAATACTAGATATACTCCTGACACAATTCCATATAACATAAATTGTGTAAAGTTTTAAGATCAGCATCTGGAATTTACTTCTTTGTCTAAAAGCAAAGCATAAAGATGTATCATACAATTTTACAGAAGTTAATTAGAAGGCTACATTAAGTCCTCTCTTTCTCATTAGTATCAAATAACATTACAAGACTAATTTGTTGCACACATGCAGTGTTAATTATTTAAGGGTATGTATGCCAAACAGTTAATAATTTTTCTCCTTGTGAAATGTATATAAAACCATATGTTAAGTTGTTCTAAGATAAATGGGGAATCATTTATAGGTATGTTCAATACTGTTCTGTGTCTACAAATTATAAGTTTATGTTTATTATCCCATTAATTTGAAATATTTAGGGACTGGGACAAAAAAAATGAGAGTATATTAAATGAGAAACCCTTGACCACTGAGAGTAACTCAATAGCATTCTACATTAGTTGTACAAACTAGTACCTAGCTTGCTACTGCACACAAACGTTTTAATGTGCCAAAATATATTTACAGCATTCACATGCTTTCAAGTTTTGAAAATGTGAAGACAATTGGAATACATTAGGAAGGCTACAGAGAGGCTGTTCTCCTGACTTGCAATGGCACAGATTACAAATACAGTTAGTAATTACATTGTCTTCAATCATGCCCATTTCCTGAATTGCAGTGTTTCATCTTAGGAAGAAATATCTTCTTTATTAATTACTCACCATTTCCTGAAAGATAACATTTCCTGTAACTGACTTTCCAATCCTATGTCCCAAAAACTTTTCTACTTTTCAGGATGGTCCATAGGCTCTATTGTATACATTTTGAATCTGCTTTATCATCTCTTCTAGAATAATTTCCATGTGTGTTTTCTGTGCCAACTCTCTGGAGATCTCAGCTCTTCGTGTTACTCATCCAGCTCCAAATATAACTGTTGTATGTGTCTTGTCTCTTTTGCTTCTTCTTACATTGGGTTTTTTCCTCCTCCTTTCTTTGTATTATATAATAATTCTTGTTTACAATACTTCTTCCACCTTCTCTAAATAGTAACTTTTTAGTTCCTTCTTTTCATGTAGTTTCCAGGAACTGTTTTGCTTTACCACTTCGCATGAGTATCACATTTATTATATTTCATAGTCTTAAGTTTGTCCTTTTCGTTGTTACAATATTTGGAGCAAATAGATATTCTCACCTCTAAGCTCTAATACAGAATGCTCTGTATTAATTAAGACTAATGATCGTGCAGTATACTTAGTAGCTCAAGACAGATGAATCCAAAAGCAATGTGTAGAAATACTGTTATCAGTCATGCTTCAGTGACCAAGCTCCCAGCAGATCTTCTTTAGCAAAACTAATTATGAGATAAATCTCCCAAACAAGCAGCTTCTAAACAGCTTAACTGTTAGGAACATTGAATAAATGACTCATTTCATCTAGTAAGATAGCTTATTCTGATGCAATCAGTAAAGCAGTTGTGTTGGTTCAGTGGCAGCCAGAGGATTCAGTAGCTGCTCTCCTCTCTGCTAAAAGACATCTTTCATCTCACACACACTATTCACAGGAGCCACTGAAGCAGTGTCAGAAGTGAGAAATGCAGGAGTATTCCAAGCTCTTGGATCAGGGTATTCTCCAGCCCCGTGTTCTGTCATCAAATCAGGGAGGAGTACTGGAAGTTTACCAAACCTTCACCTTAGGCCACATACTTGGTTATCTCCATGCAGAAGGGTCCCTTTTGTAGGAATCCAGCTCTTGTTTGGCCCAACATTCATGGGTGGGCTGTGTAAGATTTGTGTCCTTTAGCTCCATTGTGAATTTTCTCACTGACTGGGCCAACCATTGAATTAAACCCCAAATAATATGCCAAATCAATATTAAAAAAAAAGAAAAGTGATTTGGAGGACTAAATTTTTAGAAGAAAATTCAGTGACCATACCTGTAGCATGTGAATGGAGAAATGGGTAGTTGACCTGTTTTGCCAGTTTTAAGAGTCGCAAGTACAATTGGACTGTAATTGTGATCTGATCTAAAAATACCACTTCTGGGCCATTGTAAATTTTCAGGACAGCAAAGTCAAGCCTGAGACAACCACTTACTTCCATGCATTGCAGCAGCAGGTAAATAATAGTCTGACTAAATGCAGTTCCTTGCTGACCTGCTAAACATCAAAACTGAGATTGCTCTGACAGTTAATGATGCTCACACCTCAGTGAATACCATTTTGGGGATTTACTTGCAAAGGTTTGAACCCAGCTACTGACAAAGGAGATAAAACACTGGTTTTGCTGAAGGATGAGCAGTATAGGATTGCAGCCTAGAGTCACAGATTTCTTTGTCCGTAGTTATGGAAACCAATTGGACAAAAATAAAAGAAAAAATATTAGGTAAGGAGGAAGTGTTTCAGTCTTTGAAATAGCCCTTCTGCATTCTCTCTGCATTTTTCTATAATCTTACATCTTGGAATGCTATCTTAAAAAGTTACAGGTGGAGGCTTGAAAGATTTCTTTAACTGCTCTTAATGACTTGCACTCATTTAATTTGTACTAGCTATCCAGATAAGGACCATTACAGCACACTTGGTTCTTAGTTGCATCTAATTATCTGTGAATAACCTTATATTTTGTAATCATCAGCTTTTTATGAGCAAAAGAGTATATAAATTGTTTTATTTGATTCCAGTTTGTCATTCCCAGTCAGCTAATTGCCCTCTTTTTCCAACAGCTACTACTTCATTATCTTAACTATCAACTGCCTTATTTTTTTAACATGAGAGACTCAGTCTTGAGTACTTTAAGGGATTTATCACACATGAGCTTTACAAAAAAATTCAACTAAGGAGCAGCTACAAGTAAGACTTCCTTCTCCTAAACAGAGCAAATTAATGGAGCATTCTTCAATCTGATACTTAAAGCCCAAAAGCTTATTTTAAAGAAATGTCATCAAATTGTTTTCTAGCTGATCATCTGAGAAATGGGTGTGTTTTTTAAGCCTAAATATTTTCTGATATCTCTATTATGACACAGCCCTTTAGTTTGGACTTAGATTATTTTCTTGTTAACATTTTGTGACTTAATGTATCTCATCCTGATTCTGGATACTTAGCTTGCAATTGTAACTCCAGTCATAACAGTGTTGTCTAAACTTTAAAAATAGGATTCCTTTTATAAGGTTCTTGTGTCATCTGCTTGTGTTCAGGAATTATTTTTGCTTACTGTCTCTCAGTTCTTTCTTTGCTTCCTTGATATCTTTTCATTAGTAAATACAATTGTCAAGACAACAAACTCAAACTTTGGCATTTCTTGCAGTTCTTTTAAGCGTTAAAAAAAAAAAGTGTTGATACTTACTTGCACTGCTAGAAATGAGAAGGGTTTTTTTCTGATGGAAATCATCCCTTTACCTTCAGCCCAGGTTATCTCGACCCTCTTGTCATAATTGTATTTTACTACCCAAATTCAGTCAGACAAAAATAGCTCATCCCTGCTTTCAGTTATTAGCTTCTATGTAGCCCTTAGTCTGCTTGAGAGGAAGAAGCAAAGCAAGCTTAGATGAAAAGGGGAAAACTAATAACTGATCTAATAAAACTAACAATCATATGCAAACATTCACATAAAAGTTAGAAATATGAGTGGTTATTCTGCAGATACCATAATTCTGTGAGCCAAGACTATTTGCAAGTTAATAGGATCAGTCCATAAGGTAACAAATTGTCTCTTGAGGATCTCTAAAACAAACCATGAAAGCTTTTTAAAGAATGCAGAAATTATGGAAGAATTAGGCCAATTGGTTTATTAGATAGTCAAACTGGAGATCAGAAATTAACTGGATACAGTATGCATGTGTGAAAGTATACATACATTTATATATATATATGAATATATATGTGTAGATAAAAGTAATTACATTTATAGATTGCTGCCTCATTTAATTTCATAGCAAACTTCAATCTGTCAAGATTGTCTTTCCTTCAACACTTTTGTAAAATGTGACATCCTGATGTTAAATCATACAACTTCTGAGCCTTTCTTATTCTCACAAAACTCTTAGCAACTGGAATGAATGTTGGGGTCTGATGTGCACTGTTGACCATCTGCAGAAGCTATATGAATATACAAGAAATGAAAGGCAGATTTATGGCACCATTATTATGGTCTGACCGCAATATTTCAGTCATGCTTCCTAAGACTTACCTTTGCTAATTTTCATGCTTGTCATCGGTTTTGTTTCATTTACACCACAGCTAGAAACACCTAGCATGCTTTCGAGACCTAAATACATTTAATTGCAAAGTAACCTAAACTATGTAAAAGCCGATAAAAAGTATGTTCCTTACCATCTTGAGATAATCAGTACAATCACTTTTATGTTCTGTTGCAATTTAACACAGCTGTGGGGATTGCAAGCAGGTTTCTCTAGGGTATGAAATTATGCCATCCATTTGTACAAAACTACTTTTCCTTCAGCATTACAGTCACAGTTATTGATGGGACACAAATGATGAGTTGTTTTCTGAAATTCTTTTCAAAATCATGAATTAGCCTAAATCAGTGTTTTTAATTAAAATACCCCCAATAAAGTTCTCAATTTGGGATATTCTCCTCAGATCTTACTCTTTGGAGTTTCCATGTGTGTCACCGAAGGACATGGAGCCATTGAAATTGAAGTTTTAGGTAGGTAATTCTTTGTGCTGGCGCATGTATTGATTGCCTTTTATCTACCTGTATATGCATCTGTACAGCATCACTGTGAGTGCTTTTCACCCCAAAAGGATACACAGGCATAGTGCAACATGTGGTAGCAGTGTAAATTGTGGTATAAAGTCCTAAATTCAGAAGAGGCATTCAGTTTTTCATGCTTCTTGCTCGCTGTGCATAAAGTTCTGCTTAGGAAGTGGATAGAAGTGCTGTTTTATCCTGAAAAAACAACATTGCCTGGCATCACAGCTCGCTTTAGTCCTGTGTCAGGCAACCGAATGTAAGATGGATGCCTATTTCCCCAAAATCGTCTTCTGCTCTAGCAGGGCATTAACAGTTCCTGCAGTGAAAGGCCAAGATATGCAGTTAGTCCAGGTTACCCAGTCTGAGGTTTTCCTGGGGCAGAGAGAGAACTGTTGGCAATCCCTCCAGCTGAGACTGAACCACATAGATATTTTTAATTTTTTTGAATTAAAAAGTGCTGTAGATCTCCATACCAGTGAGATGCCTGATACTTTTCTCTTAAAATGCTTAATAGGCATTGCTAGAGAAAGAGCCTCCTGTTGGTGATAATCATGAATGTAAATGTCAGGTCCAGAATTTGTATGACAAGCCCAGGCTTAAGTATAAACATAGCAAATAACTGTTGGCGGCCTTTTATTTTCAAAGGTCTTGCTTCCTGTGCAGCTTTGTGACTCACAGGATTGCCCTGTCTTTGTCAAAGAAGAAAATTTATAATTTTTAAATTAACATTTACTGCTGTTAAGGCAATGTTTACCTTATTGGCAATTCTTGTAATGCCATTCTTACCACTGTAGATAATTCCTGTACCCAGGTGCCAGCCTTCTCCTCTGGGAAAATCAGACTGGTATGGAGTCTGGTATAATACCTGACTTTTGACCCAATACAATTGTTCTTTCTTAGTATATGGGGTTTTTTTCATCTTTTTCATTTGGAAATTCTAGAAGTTTTTTAGTCAGTGCACTCTGTGCTCTCAACATTAGATCTTTCTATCTGGCTCTTAAGATTCCTATTTCCTTTCAAAGATTATGTGGTTTCTCTCCATGCTTTTTATATATTTTGTATTAAAAAAGAGCAGAAAAAAAAAACCTGCTCAAAATGGAGAGTTAATACTTATGATGTTGAAATGAACTCTTTCAACATCTCTTTATCCATTACAGCTGGATAAAGCGATTTTTAGAGTGACTAAAGGTATAGTCTAGTAACAAACCAATTTCTTTCCAAGTAATTTTCCATGGCATTTGTGGTTTGTGTCTTTGTTCTCCCACTCTCCATGACGACCAGTTTTCCTTCAGAATTTTTAAGTGTTTGCAGGGGACAATCACAAACCAAGGAAAAAACCAGATTATTTACCATTAACTTGAGTTCTCCTACACAACAATTTTCTCTGTAGAACCATTCCATCTCCCTCTCTCCCCAGTTTTCCTATTGAAAGACAGATTTTTCCAGACAGTTTGGAATGAAGTAGGAGGGTGTAGTAGTGACTCACACATCTGCCAGAGGTAAAATGGCATTCAATGCATGCGCTAGTACAATCTGTACTTACCTGAAATTTGAAAACTTCAACAGCTCTTTGGTGTCTGACATGGCGTTCTCATAAATTTCACTAAAAACTACGAATCTGTGGAAGAGGTAATCCTTCCCCCCAAAAAAGGAAATTCAGTTACTGGTAAGTAATACAGTGTTATTAAAGATGTCAAGCCGTAAGGATTCCTGCTTATCCCCAATAACCTGTAATAACAATGCCATTTAGTTACTTGGTATACCAAATTCATAACTAATATCAAAGTATTTTATACTGAATACAAATAAGCTAAACATTCTGGAATCATATCATAATTTTAATTATATGAAAATTTCAAACACACTTGGCAGAATTTTGAGGACAAAGAGTTTTTTGAGAGCATGAGATGATTCTAAGTGTGCTAAACTTCAGATGTCATATGTTTTTACCTCCATGTAAAAATCTGCTATTTTTTATGGCTCTGATGCCACAGATATAAGAACTCCATCTGATTTCAGTTGCCTAGAATGAATTCCTTAACAAGAAAACCACACTAAAAACAACAAACAAATGAAACAAACAAAACCAAAAAGCCCCATCACCCCAGAATTCCCCAGTAGGGTTTGACCAAAAGCTAAATGAAGTAATGCAATTCTCTTGACTTCACTGGGCTTTGGATCCTTGTCTTTTGAGTCTGTAACATTTAAACATAGTTCAAGTGCTTTATAAACAAAGAAAAAAAGATGCTTAGGGAAATTACTAAACAATATCTGGTGTGTTTATATCTGCTTCATTCTATTCAACTGTGAAACAGTGTTTTTCTTCTTTGCTATGTTATATGTAAAATGTGTAAGAGGAAGTACTGTTATAAATAATCTTTTAAAGCAATCATTTTTCTGCCTAACCATCAAAGCATCTTTCTATTTGCAGACACCTAGGAGCAATACTTTTCTTACTTGTACATACTATAAACTTTCATCCTATGCAAGAAATTATCACAATGGCTTCTAAGGACTTTTCTTAAACCTTCCATTTTTGTCTTTATTAAACTTTCTTTTTTCTCAAGCTCTTCATAATCTACATTGTGACTTCCTGTGTTTATAAAACTTTACATGTTTATTTCAATGCCAGTTTATATTCATTCTAATTTTAATTTTTCAGTTTTGATCTTTAATTTAAAAAGTGTATATAGAAAAAGCTCTCAGATAAATCATTGTTTCACTGACCTAGTTCAGGTCAATTTCAGTCAGCTAGTCTCAGTGAGCCCAGAATCAATTCTGACATGTATTAGGAACCTGATAACCACAAAATTGTCAGTAGCTGCTTAATGCACTATACCCTATGACCATATCGGGAAGGAATATTTCTGGGAATACATTCCATTGCCAGGGACAAGGAGAATTATGAGTCCATATCTCAAATCCTGAAGAGTAGAGGAGACAGGCATTTTAATGCTGCTTGGCTAGAAGTTGCCTTCTGTGAAAAATGCTTTTTTTGTTAAAAGAACAGTACTATGAAATTAAATGCTAACTCACTGTTGTACTCTCTTTTTATATAGATACCTTGCAGTCACAGCTTATCAACATGGGTGTTATTCCTACATTAGTGAAATTGTTGGGTATTCATTGCCAAAATGCAGCTCTGACAGAAATGTGCCTTGTTGCATTTGGCAATTTAGCAGAACTCGGTAAGTCCAAGATACTAATTTAAAAATTAAATCCAGTTTTCATAATGTTAAGTCTTAGTTAAAGACTAACAAAAGCTCGTTCAAGTCCTTTTGGTACATTCAACAATAACAGACAAGAAATCTTTCCATATTTTCTCTAGAATAGAGTTGTCTTTTTTTTTCCCCCTTCAATAACTGAAATTTACTGGAATTTTGGATACTTAATTCAACCTTACATTTTATGTTACTGTGCTTCAGTGCAACTAGAGCACATTTTAAATAATCTAAACAGTATTTCCACAGCACTGCTACTTAATGTGAATTATTTATTAAAAATATAAATACTGTATCCTGGTGTAGCTCCACAAAGTTTTATTAAGATTAAATTTGGCTCATGAAAATCTCTGAATGAAACTGAGACAGGCACAGTTTGCTAATCTGCATATACAGTATTATTTTAGATGCAGAATTTTAACATATTCTAGTCTAAACACCTCCATGTATAAATCATGAATAGAGGTTAATTTCAGTTAAAACTTCATTTAAATTGAAGTTTGTCGCCCTGCTTTGGTCTGATGTCTTTGCAAGGGGGTCAGTTTTCATTGGAAATCAACCATGTGTAAATCAGTGGGTTGTTAAAATCTGTGTTTTATTAACATTTGTAGTTTATATGGTTGTTCTTTTGCTAACCTATCTGGTGAAATTCTAGTTTTATGAGTTGGAGGTTTTTTGCACTGGAGTAAATAATACAGAGCACTTACGATATCATCTAAGAACATGCAGCAGTTCAAAATATGAAAAATATATCTCTGAGTTTGTAGTATTTGGTGGCCTGAGTTCACAGATTTCAAGGACAGAGAAACTATCATGTTACCTAGTTTAGTCTGGTCATATACATAATACATTTATTTACAGCAGACAGTTCTTAACAAATCAACAACAGAAAAAGCCAGCAAGGTAGCACTAAAGAAATAACCAAGTCTGAGTTCTTCAAGATGGGCACTATGTACTGTGTCTGCAAAGCAGAAAGTGTTAAGTCTTACACTGAAAGTTCTAGTTCTTAAATGCAACCAAAACCATAATGATATTAAATATAATAAATGGTAGCCTCACTGAGACCTCATTGAGAATTTCCTTTCCCTCTTTGGGAAGATCCAGCTCTGTCTTGTTGAGTAATGAGAACCACGGGAAAGAAACTTCACAGCAGCTGCTTTCCTTCCAGTTGATACAACTGAGAAGGTGCTCATTCTTTAAGATACAAAATTAATTTATTTTGTAATACTTTATTCTCCCTTAAGCAATAGTCAGTTACATTGTAACTGTATGATTTTATTTTTGCCTTGTAACTTCAGGGAAATTTTTTTGTGAGGTTGTCATTTTTCATCACTTAGGAGACAACATCATTGCACAGATCCCTTGAAAAGCATGATATGACTCTTATTCTGTGTCAAAGCAGGGCACAAAACAGTAATGGATCTGCTAAAATACTGGAAAGATCAAAAATCCACATAGAACACACTATGCAACCATGCATAGTGGGAGAAAACAATAATGAGATGTGCACAGAAGTGTCTAGGACTGCAGTTCATGCTTTTCCCAAGTCCTTGGGGTCAATTCTACGGTAAAGTAAATCCCTAAGTATCTGTCCGAGCAATAGCAAAGGTGCTGGAAGGTTTTCTAACTACAGATGGCCCTCAGGAGGTGGCAACTGGAGAATGCAGAACACCAGCCCTACCACCTGCATCCCTTGTAATACTGCCAGTGAGGAGGAATATGATACAGGCAATGGAATAAGAGATGCTTTTGTTGAATGTACATTTGAAGATCTCCTGGCTAATCTGGTAGGAATCTCGCTCATCTGTAAAACTGCTTTACGCTGTGTCTGTGCAGTATGAGATGGCCCAGCAACAGCCACACAGATTTCAAAAGAAATGTCACCATCATGAAACCATGTAAATATTAAAGCATTTTTGCAAATCTTCATCTCTCCCATAGAAAATGCAGTATATAACCTGCTCTTCATTCTGTTAAGGCATGGGAAATCAAAGACTTCTTAGTTTTGTTGTATTAATGTTTCTATAGCTACCTTACATTTTGTTGGGCAAAACCAGACCCAGCAGCCTTGAATCATACATTTTTATATTTTTAACAGCCTTAACCATAACTAGTTCAGGTCAGCACATTTGAAGTGTTAGACATTTATCTTTACATTTTGTGACAAGCATGAGTCTATTGCTCTTGTCTGTGAAGAGCAGTTAGTCATCTTACTGAATAAATTTGGTAACAAAGAGAAAAAGTAGTTCTGCCTTTTGATATGGTTTGTTTACTTTATAGTGAATTTCTCCTTTTGCTTCAGAGTCAAGTAAGGAGCAGTTTGCCTACACAAACATTGCTGAAGAGCTTGTGAAACTATTCAAGAAGCAAATAGAGCATGATAAGAAAGAGATGATTTTTGAAGTTTTGGCCCCCCTGGCAGAAAATGGTGAGAATTTTTCTTTTCTTACTCTATCTTTTACTCATTGTCTTATGCGTATTTTTTATTTCAGTATATCGGTGTCTTCTTCAGGCATTAAATGCAGAGGAATGGGCTGCCTTGTTCTGAAGTCACCACAGCTGATCCTTGTGATTGTAGTTTCGTGAAAAGTGAATAGGTCTTAATTGTTGAGTATATGACAAGAGCCAGCGCACTGTTGATGTTAATTCCATCGCTGATTCACTCTGTATACAATTATGTTATATTTTATTGCCCTGTGCCCCAGTGGCAAGGGCAATATCAAAAGCTGCTTTCAGACAGCTTCACAACATTTGTCTGCAAACGCTGGCTCAGGTGTTCACAGACCACTGGAGCACCAGGACATCATTTCCTGGAATCTGAGAGCCACTGGCAGTTCCATTTCCTTTAACATTATTTTTGCTAGGGGCACATTAGTTTCACAGCTTAGGGCTGGAGACTCTGCCCTTACTGTTCATTGAGAGATCATATGAATTTAATTTTGGGATTTTGGTGGTATATCTTCCATAGGCCCAGGCAGCCCCCTGGGGGTTTGACTCACTGCTGAACCCAGAGCAGGAAGTGATGTGCACCCCTGATAACCTCTCCAGGATGTTCCTCCCAGAGAAACAAAGGATCAGACAAAGGTGGCTTGTACAATGTATCATCTGCCTTTAGTGGGAATAAAGAAATGAGTTAACAGGTGGAGCTGGACTGATGTGAGAAGCAGTTCTGTGTAGTACTGTGAGAGCCATCACAATATTTGATGGCTATCTAATCTTGTTTTAACCACCTCAGCATTAAAGCTTTTTTTCATTGAACAAACTGAAAACATTAGACAGATAGAACTGCAAACTCAGACTTATGTTTCATTCTATGCTGTTGTACATACACACTCTACGTGTCTGTTTTACAAAGTTTAAGTGAGGATAAACTTTCACTTCAATTTAAAAAGTTATTTTGACTTTTATTTTAAGTGGCATGGAAAATCAATTCCTTTTTGCAGTTCTAAAAGTGCACATTTAAAAAAAATTTAATTTATTATATAATAATTTACAGTTTGCTCTAAGATAGTTCCATCCTCAGAGACTGGCACAAAATAGGATTGAACTTTTTGTGTATTTGACATATGTCAGTTCGAATGCTGAACTTTTCTTAGACTATGTTTTTTAGTTGCAGTAAGTTTCAGAAATTCACTGCTGCTGACCCTAACACAGATGCTCAGACGTTGAGAGGTAGTCAGAAAAATATTTCCACTGTGAATTCAAGGCATACTTAAATAAGTTCACTTTGCTGGTACTGTTTAGGTGCTTTTGATTGTAGATAATAAGCAATAGGTCAGAAGGGAAAAACACGTCAGAGAAGTATTTGCAGAGTCTGGATTTAGGTGGTTGGGGTGTTTCAAGCTTTTTTTCTAATTTACTTGTTGATTAGGCATGCTGGTGTAGCAATTTTAATTTCAAATCGCCGAACATCTGCAACTCAGTATTCTATAGCTAAGGGAATTCTCTATTTTTTAAAGCACCTCAGTGCAAATGTGCCTATTTTAGAAAAAAATCTCAACTAGAGATTTTGCATTTCCTTACAAAGTTCATGAGGAGGTCAGCCACTCTTAGAGGAACAGTGAATTTCACTGAGACAAAAAGCCTTGTGACACAAGGAAAACTGAGAGTCAGATACATCCTTCACCAGAGGTAGAACACACTTCATCTCCCAAGTGTGGCTTGTAAACTGGATGAAAAAAATATTTCCAAAGCCCTGGCCTAAAAATATTTTAACTTGGGTTAAACATCTTTTTGTTAAAATACCATTTCATGTAGAAAACTGAGAGAAATCTTCTTGTTTTGCACACTTCTGCAGAGCTTTGTGATTATTTTTCAAAACTGGCGTGCAAAAACTGCCAGAATCACTTCCATGTATGAAAAGCCCTAATATAGCATAAGACAGCCTGCCATTCACTCTTAACAGAAAGGTAGGTATGTAAAGGAGATTCCAAGGGAAATAGCTGTTAAATATTTTGTTATTTTAGAAACAAGAGAAAAAATATTGTTCCCAGATTCTATTTCACCTGAAAAAAATTTATTACCTTCTCAAGCCTTGTTTTGAATAACAACTAAGAAATGAGCTTGCCTCATCAGGTTTCCAGAACAAACTTCACTGCCAACCCAATCTTTTGGATTTGGCCTTTCTGCACTCCTCCCGCAGCCCTTTCAATGAATAGCAGATACACTGTCTGTCTTTGGAAAGTATGAACACAGCATGGTCCTCATGAGTCCTCATGGTCCTCTGCTCTACCATGACTGAGGTGCCAGAAGTTTACTGTAGAGAAATACCCTCATTTTTAGAAGTGAAGAGCTCCATACACCTTCAACCTGTGACTGTGCTCTGAAGGCAGTCCAGAGGCAGGGAGAGCCTGATGAATAATAACAGAAATTTGCCGTAAGAATTTCAAATAAAGAAGTTGCAGTTTTATGTACACAAGTTGTCAATGAAAACACTGACATCACTGTTTCTTACAGTCCATCCTGCATATGTGTGTATGATACATGCATTGAAAATCCTGATTCTGACTCCTGTTATCCATACTGTTTTCCAGATGTTATCAAACTGCAGCTGGTTGAAGCAGGTTTGGTGGAGTGCTTACTTGAGATCGTCCAGAAGACTGTGGACAGTGACAAAGAGGATGATATTGCAGAGCTTAAAACAGCTTCTGATCTTATGGTTCTGTTATTGCTTGGAGGTAAGGATGGGCTGTCACTATGTTCTGCAAAGCAACAGCAGATACTTGTAACCCTGTTTGGCTGCTGAATTTCACTATTTATTAATTTTCTAAATAACCTAGATGACCTGCTACTCACCAGGCAGACATTTAACAGGTCAGATTCTGTCCCTCATTGCAGGGCTGGATTAATTGTAGTGGTACCAGCAGAGCTTCACAAATATAAAGAGAAGATTCCCTAACAAACGCTTTGGTTTGCTGACTCTGTGCTTTTTGCCCTAGATGAATCCATGCAAAAGTTATTTGAAGGAGGAAAAGGCAGTGTGTTCCAAAGAGTACTTTCATGGATTCCTTCCAATAGTCATCAGCTACAGCTTGCAGGAGCACTGGCTATTGCAAATTTTGCCAGAAATGGTAAGAATATGCCCTAATAGCTTATGTAAATTTATGTATGCCTCTCTGTCATGCTGTGTCTGTACAGCTACAAAAAAGAACTGTGTTGCAGTAAAGCTGCTGTTGAATTACACAGCAACATCACCAATTTTAAACTTCACAATCCTCAAAAGCATTAAGCCTACTTTAAAAATATTATTTTGCATTTGTAGACAGGTGTAGGGGATTTCTGCCTTCTTCAGTATTTCTTCTATAACTCCTGTAAGTTTGTTGTAAGCACTGCAATTTTCACAGATGATGATGGTCAAATTCTCATCAATGAAATCTAAAAAGGAGCAATGAGATAGCCATTGTATTCTTAAGAAGCTATTGTAAAAATCTTCCCTTCACAAGTGACTTGTTACATCTCACACAGACGGAAACTGCATCCATATGGTGGATAATGGCATAGTTCAAAAGCTGATGGATCTGCTAGACAGACATGTGGAGGATGGAAATGTAACTGTGCAGCATGCTGCATTGAGTGCTCTGAGAAACCTGGCTATTCCTGGTAAGACTCTCTTTGCGTTGTGTTGCAAGGTGAAATTCTGTTCTCCTACTGTACCCCTCCAGGAATGTGGGTGGTAGCACTGACTGACAGTCCTAGAGGCAGGTCAGACGGCTGCTTTTCACTCTGGCCCGTCACTGCTTTTGTGTCTGTTGCACAGCAGTTGAGACAAGCAGTTCTGAATACATCACAGGCACAGTGACTGTCCCTTGCCACTTTGATCCCACAGTGTCCCCCGCCAAAGAAAGTGCAGCCTTGTAATTGGCGAGGAGCTGAGGAGGTTTTGAATATGATTTCTCAACCCTTTTTGTCCAGAGCACTGCATATTTATTTTTCTATTTTCTTGCCTCATTTGCAACCTGTCTCACAGCTGAGGGTTCCCACCAGAGAACAGTGTCCACTTCGTTAAAACACTGCATCTTACTTAAGACTTTGAAAATGGCCAAATTAGAGCTGCAGATAAATTGACAGAATAGCCAGCCTATTGCAATTAGTTACTGTTTGTTGGCAGTAAGCTGAATGCTAATTTTGTCATTTTTAGTAACTTAATTTGTTTGAGTTTTGATTACCCAAGCATAAAGGTAGAGTACACGCACGACAACAACAAAGCAAATCTGTAACACTTGTGTATGGTTTCTTGTGCCAAGCAAAAAATAAGTCTTTCATCTGTTTAACCTTATTTTACTGTTTTCGGTTTTGACAAATCATAACTTTTAGAAATGATCGTGCATACATAACTAAACCCACTGAGGTTTAGCAATATTCCATTTGCTTACCTTTCTCAAGTGAGTCATTCTTTTCACTTCCATCAGTCAGCTTCCCTGTAGCCTATGCTGAAGGGTGTCTGCCAGAGACCTACACAACCATCCCTGCACATTGTTAGAAAGAAACGAGCAAATAATAACTGACCCCAGTGATGAACTCTGTGTCAAAACACTATTTCAAATACCTAATAAGTAGTTTTTTCCAAGTACACTACTGGGCAAGGCTGAAATGTATTTCAGAGAGCTCTGTGAAAGTGGAGAACATGGGCTAGTGGAAGGGATGAAAGAGAGGTTGGAGAGGGAAAGAAGGCAACAAAAGACAGCAGACTCCAGACATGTCAGGCCACAGTGTTGTTTGTATGAAGTATTGGAACTGGGTAAGAGGTTATTCTGCTAATCAGATGCTCTAGTTCTTTGCCTATGAGAAACAGAAGAATGCAGTTGGGACTCAGAGAAGTTTCCTCATATTTGAGGGAAGTATTAGCCTGGGCTTCTGCTTGATGCATTTTGTGGAAGGTGCCTTTCCTAGATGAAAGGGAGGAGTCTACCCCTTTAGGTGTTGCACGAATGAACACAGAAAGTTAGATGTGCATACTAGGAAAGAGCACTTAATTTCACAGGAACCGTGACATTTTTGTACTACACAGTATCACCAGTGCACACTGTTCCTGAAGTCTGTGCTCACCACCTCTTTTTCAAACCATGTCTGAAAATTTGTTTCAAGACCAGCTCTGAAATAAATTGCATCTTCCAGAAATGTTCTTGAGATCAATCCCTGTTCTTTATTCATGCAGTTGTAAATAAGGCTAAGATGCTATCAGCTGGTGTTGCAGAAGCTGTATTGAAATTTCTCAGATCGGAGATGCCCCCCGTTCAGTTCAAGCTGCTGGGAACATTAAGAATGTTAATAGATGCACAAGGTAAAAATAAACTGTTCTCTATGTATAAAGTGATTCTCTTTGGTTCAGTCTGTGATATGCTGCCAAGATTCTTAAAAGAGAGAAGCAGAGTTTTTCTAAATTTCATTCCTGAAGTTGTTGAATAAATCCAATACATATGCAAAAGGAGAAGGAATATGGGTTGCTTTTTTTTTCAGAACTCCTAAACTGACTACCAGGGACCCTCCAAATTGGTGTCAAATGTTTATTTACTTTTGAATTTCTTTACACTGTCAGATTACAAGTGTGTATTGAGGTGTGTTTTGAGCTACCACTCCTATTTGGTGTTTACTTACTCTCGCTGGCTGTATCTCAGTCCTTAAAACAGGATAATTCTCTATTAATTGATAGACTGCAATTCCAAAAAGAAAAAGCACCTTTTAGTTACCATCTTGTTCCAGGATGGGAATTTATAAAATCAGAAGCCTGTTAAAAACCAGAAATAGTTCATTAGGTAAATTAGCTGTATATTTATTTTTGACTCAGTCCTACAGATTTTTTCAAAAGATCCATTCTAGTTTTAGCAAAGCTATTGGATGTGAAATAGAAATTTTCTCAAGAAACTTACATGACTTGCAGTCCATCATCAAACCTGATCTAACTGACCACAGTGTTCCCTTCTGGCAGCAGTCCCTCCTGGTTTTTAATTCTTGAGCTGGCTCACAGCTCAGCTGGAGGTGTGATATCACCTCTATTTTCCCTGCTTTTAATCAGTGCACAAGCTTCATTAACTGGGCTGATTAATTTTTTCAAAAACTGGATGAATGATTGTTTTTCTGTTTTGTTGTTTTGGGGTTTTTTTTTTCATTTTGACTAGCTTTACTTGCTTCAATGCAAACTAAACTTTTCCCACTAGTTGTGCAGGCTAGTGAAGTTTGTCTAACTCCTCCAAGTTAGTAACTTTCAGCTTGTTTTTCTAGCACTTGCTTTAAAAAAGTGACAACCTTTTTGTTGTGTTGTTGGCTCCGGCATCATGTAGCAGAAGCAGCTGAACAGCTGGGCAAAAACGTAAAACTGGTGGAACGACTAGTGGAGTGGTGTGAAGCCAAGGATCATGCAGGTGTGATGGGAGAGTCCAACAGACTACTTTCTGCACTTATACGACACAGCAAATCAAAAGTAAGTTACTGGAAAAAAAGGTCAGCTTGTCAGAACCAAGAGTTACCTGTGCACTTGCTGTTGGTAACCAACCCTCCAGCCTGCCAGCCTTCTTGCGAGCCAGCTTAGGTATTCCAGTGTTACATCTCCTCTGCCCAAGGCTTGACTCATTTTTATTTTCTATGTATCCTGCAGAAGTTCAGCATGCTGTATTCTCTATGTTTTAATGATGCTATATATGAAGAATCAGTGAACTCAGTTGTTAGGAACTTGCTATATATTTATATAAAACTGAGATCCAGAAATAGTCTGTCTCCCTACTCTTCATACAGCATATTTCAGAGTTTTAAAATTCAGATGGACCATTAGAAATGATAATTTATTCCAAATTCTAACAAGACATTGCTTGTATATGGCAAAAGGTATAACATTAGGAAAAATTCATCTGCCCCTCCCATCACCTTCACATCAATCAGATATCTGTACCTAAACAGTCCAAGTCCACCATTCTTGTTCAGCTGAGTATCAGACAAAGCAGCCTTATAAAGGGCAAACACATCTCCTCTGGAGACATGCTGTTTCAGGCTCAGACTTCTTTAGCATGTTCACTGACACACAGGCTGCATTACTGAGCTTAAATAGAAAGCATGATTTGGAGAGTTCAGACTGTAACAGTGACCTCTTCATTCATCCATGGCATTTATGAAGTGAAAAATATAGTAGGGGCCTGATGTATACTGAGCATCTCCAAGAACAAATCAACAGGCCTTACAGGGATTTAAATCTGTGCTGATTTCTAATATCACTGTGTCTGTCTAATATCCATTCTCCATTTTATGTTCAGCCTCTAAAACTGCTCAGGGTTCATTTTCCTGGTTCTCACTTTTTCTGTCCCCCTCCCCACAGTCCCCAACATGCACGCATGGAGAGCAAACACTACCACAGATGCGAGACTTAATAAATATTCTCTATAGGACAACACAATTCACTTCTAACTATGGAGATACTACTGATGACATCAAATAGATATCAAGGCAGAAATTAACAGCAGTATCACAGGTGAATTAATTTTTGTGAGATGCATGTACTCACAGAGGAAATTTGACGTGAAGAGGATAACAGAGCTGAGAGGGTGGGGTTTTTTAAGCTTTTGCTGCCCTCTAGGTTTGAATGTGAGTACAACTGTGCAGTTCTTAATAACATCAGGTCTGAATTTGGCTTTTAATTTTAAACACTTTAGGGTAGTATTTACAAAGGCAATAGTCAGTTTTAGTCATTCAAAAGAAAAACGGAGTAGGTACCTGTGATTTCAGCCAGACTAGCACCAAACCTGTCATCTGTTTGGTACTGCCTAATAAAGGATGATGTTCACCTACAATATAAAAAACTGTGATGTCAAAGATGCTAATTGGTTCATAAGACTTGTATAGTCAAAATTCCACACTAATTCAAATAGAACTTAGCAGTTCCCTGATTGTCTCAGTGTGAGAACTACTTTGGAGTTCCAGCAGAAAATCACAAATAATAAAATACATAATTTCAAGTACAGAAAAATATAAAAATACTTCAGTGCTTGCATACATTATGTCATTTAGGAAGAAAAAAGGGTTTTAAATGTGATATTCTTGGGTCATTAGGCTTTAATTTGGGCTGCTAGTATCTTCAGTATGATTATCTAAAAATATTTTAGTTTTCAAGGATTATATTTTGTCTGTTTCCTTGCATAAACAATGTCACTGCAAAGCCTGTGCAAGGACTGAATAAATAATTCACTCTCAACACGTATGTCAGTTTATTGGTTTTGGCATGTGGCTAATGGAAGAAAGGGGAAAATTTAAGATATAGATGAAAAATTTAAATCATATTTTTGTTTCAAGAAATAAATGCTACTCCAAACCTTTGTGCTCTCACAGGACAAATAAACAATAATAAAATCCAATCCACATTTCCTCAAACAGTTTCCTTTCAGCATGCCAAGTTAACTGATTTTTCAGGCAAACATACTGCAAGCATTTTTGGGATAAAAGATGGTGAAAACATGAGGTGTATAACCACTTTTAAAATTATAACTAACAAATATCTGTACAGACCAGAAATCTTTATCTCCTGTCATGTACGTTGGATCAAATTTTGGACTTGAAAACAGAATCCCAGCTGTGTATTTTTGATCTGCTTTAGACATATTTAACGCAGTTAAATTACATTTTAACTGGGCAGATAGTACTGGACAACAGTTCATTTTCACAGCTGGCTTTAGAACAGAAACCAGCACATTGGTGTCCCATACCTACGTTTTCCTTACCTGCTTTTTATTTGAAGAAAAACTTCATAATAAGAGACCACTGCTCATTTTCCTGTCCATGTCTAAACAGCTTTTCAAGTACACCATTTCTGTTACATAGTAAGGTGTAATATTTTTGATCTCAACTCTGAACATAATGAAGAAACTCTGCAAATTCATGGAGAGAGATGAAGCATTTAATAACTTTTCATAACTACATTTTTGTGTTCCCTTACCCTAAGTATAAAGTTTGTTGGATACTTTGAACTCCTAATTATTTGATGAATGACGGCATAGCATGACAACTTGAGTTACATTGTATAAGCTGGAAAAGAGTTTATTTTGTGTGTCTTAACTTAGTTATGGGGTTACCTGCCTTGGTTTAACACACTGCACCTTACAATTGCAGAGCAGTAACAGATGATATGTAAGCCTGCATGGGTGCACATTGATGTATGAAGTGATTCTATGAGCATAAAGCCAACTTCGAGTACCCTTACCCGAAAGATAACTCAGCTCCCCTGACAATTCCCTTATTTAATATAGTTTGTATGCAATGCAGAATTTTTTCATCTTTGCGTTATTTATTTTAGGATGTAATTAGAACCATTGTACAGAGCGGTGGCATCAAGCATTTAGTAACCATGGCGACCAGCGAACATGTAATTATGCAAAATGAAGCTCTCGTTGCACTGGCATTGATAGCGGCTCTAGAGTTAGGTGAGTATCCCAGCAGTTCACTCCACCTGTTTCCTTCCCAGTCCGTGCCCAAGAAAAGCCATAGGGGGAGAATGCAATGTAAAATAGCCTCTTCCTTCCACCTTCCTTTCCATATTTCCATGGGATTCATGCAGACACAGGCAAGCCATCATATTATGCAGGAAACCGGAGAGTACCGGTTATACAGGATCTGCTCCATCATTCTGGTAGGTGGTGATGTGATCTAGAAAGGCCTTCCAGCTTGACTTTCAGATTTGGGGTTAACCCAGAAAGCAAACATACCTTAGACAAGAGACTGTATGACCTGACCCCATTCCTACCCTGGAATGTTAATCCACTTTTGAGAGAGCTTATCAAAGTGAAGTGTCCAGTTACCTAATAAGTAGGAACTAGAGAATACACGGAGGTGGTTAATGCTGCTAACATGTCTTAATTATATTACCCATAAATAAGTACAAGAAATGCCATATGAAGGCAGACATGATTACATGTCTTGACCTGCATTTGTAGTTCCTCAGCTTTTCTAACAGAAAAGTAAATACTCGACAGAGGTTTTGTTTATCCTATTTGCTTACTTAGTAACTAAGGAACTAAACAAACAACCTTACATATTTTTGTTCTTGATTTCATCTCTTGCCATTGTTTACTACAGGAATGCTCTGTTCAACTTTCAAATCACTGCCAGTACATCAAGGAATTGTTTTAAATAAAAGGAAAGATGTTCACATGAATCATCTCTTTGTCTTGTCTTCAGGCATTTAAAGGTTGAGCCCAAATTCAGTACACGTATCTTAGAAAACTACAGAGGCAGTAATTCAAGTGGAGATCTAGAAAAACTTTCCACAGGCTTTATAATGGACCCTGAGCATCCTCTACCATGGAATCAAGAACTACACAATCTGTATTTACTCAGACAGAATTTCCAAAAGCAAATTCAGGCAACAAAAGTCTTGAAAGCTGAAATATTCCAGGTGTTGGCCTGAATGGCTAGAAAGCCTCATGGCCTTCCCATCATCTTACTGCACATTAAGACTGAATTTCATCATTAAACTCTGTGACTGTTCTTTCAAGCAGTTAGACAACTTCACATTTTTATAGCAAGAGCTATGATTCTTGTCATCATACCATCAAATATGTGCTCGAGTTTTATACTAATGAGTTATGTACCACAGCCTCACTTTCACTCTGGTGAGAGATCATGTTTCAATAAAACGATAACACATGAAGTGTCAAAGTAAGTGCCACTTCCAGGCTTATAAACTTTCACTTGTATTTCAGTCACGGCTGAAAAGGATCTTGAAAATGCTCAGCTTGTTCAGATTCTACACAGACTGCTCTCAGATGACAGGAGTGCTCCAGAAATAAAATATAACTCCATGGTGCTGATCTGTGCTCTTATAGGATCTGGTGAGTATTCAGGAGAGGCTGCTTCCCAAGATTTATGTATGCAATATAGTTCTTTCCTACAGCTGAACACAGAGCATGTGCAAACACACTGTGACTGGTTCTCTGTTTACAATGGGTATGGACACAAAGGTTCAGTTTACTGTGACTCTGTAGGGTCTATCTGTAGTGTCAAGGATGAAGCTCTTAAGTCAATTTTGGATATTAACTGCAGAAACTTCACTCTGGCTTCTGCAGGATGCAGCTAGCTCAAACTTTGACAGAAAAGAAACAAAAAGCATTTAAAACTGTACAATATCAAGTTGTCTTTGCAAATATACAGATCACAAGAACTTAATTTTCATTTCTAGCTGCAAGTTCCCTGTAATTGATGTGTGATGGTGCTTCAGGAAGGATCCTTACATTTATGTCACTAGGAAGCACTAGGAAGACTCTTTCCCTCAACAGCCCTCGCATGCTCAGCCTAGCAGGCACAACATGCACTAGCACATATTAGTGCTGGACACTGTAAACCCTCATCTCTCTGAGCTCGCCATCTGCTAAAGGTCAGGATGTTTACAGGCTGTTGGAGCAGGCTGTGGTTTGATATTGCAACTTCCCACCTGTGTGTGAGCAAACAAACAAAACCTCAAAACAAGAAAGGACAAGGTGTCATGGGGAAATTATATTCAAGGTTTCAAGAAGTTGCTACATTTCTTTCATTCCATTCTTTAGAAAGATTGAATCTGTGGAGGGAGAACAAATTTCATTCCATAAAGGAAAGAACTGGTATAATTACAGAAAGGTGGAAAGTCAGAGCCTGTCTGCACAGTTTGCCAGGTGTGAAACATATGAAGGCTCTCTAGAGATTAGTTTACAGCAATTCAGTTAATAGATTAAAAGTTACCACAGGTAAACATTTGCTTTCTCTGTAAACAAAGATCATTTTTTACTTAAACGAAGTTCACCATGCCTACTGCAAGTATAGTTTTGGAGACCTGTACACCCATGCAAGGGAATATTATATTCCTGCCATCTTATACAAACTCAGTTTCAGAGAGTATACACACCTCAGTGTGCAAAGATTGTGATCAAAATTTGCTAAGAAACCTCAGCTCTTAGTCAGCACTCACATTAATGTTAAGACATGTAAACTTAGTTGTTACTCACAACCTTCTTGAGCCATTTCATGCTTGGGACTATACATGCATTTTAGAGCAGAAGCCTTTTGCCAAAGGTTCACAGTCAGGCTCACTGTCTTGATCTTTATTTCCATTGCTTCCATCTAAAATAATCATCTGCAAAAAATCTACCTGACAGTTGCATATTCCTTTCCTGAATCTTGTCACCTGCAAGACTGACAGTTATGTGAAGCCAAATACCTGTCTCTCTTGTCCACCAGAGTACAGACCAGTCTTATCTTAGGGGACTGTTTAGCGTTATCCGAGTGGCAGAGTTCAGTCTGCCACTACACTGTAAGCTGTGCCTAGGCATAAGGCTCCTTACCCTGCTCCCAGAGAACAGACAGCAGCATGTAATTGTGTTATGCAGCTGTGAAGTTAAGGCCTGGCATTTGACTGACCCAGTTTTCTTCCTAATGGACATACCTGTGTAAAATCAGTAAAGACACAAGAATAATAACAGAGCAAACCCTGGTATTAACTTCTAAGTTGAGAGGGTTACTATTTTAACCAAAGAGGATCAAGGAGCTGATTGCTCTTTATATGTTCTTTAAGTGGGAAAATACTCAAGTACACCTCTTACAGCTCTGTTGCCTCTAAACTGTTGTCATTACCATCCCCACATCGTGACCCACATTTCCTTATTCTACTGTGAACAGACCTGTGTAGTTATTTTTAAAATAATTGACCTCAGTATAGTTCAATAAAGACTAGAAGCAGTTCCATTGGTTTAATAAATGGTTTAGTTTAATTCTTCAGTGACTGCTGTTGTTACTATGCTTTGTTATGGGGTATCTGGCATCACATTTAACTTGATGTTGCCAACCTATGTGTGTTCACAGAATCACACAATGGGTCAAGCATATGGCACAGGATTGCATCCTGAAAGTTCCAGTGAGGGAGACTCCACAGCCTCTCTGGGGTGATCTGTTCCAGTGCTCAGTCACCCACACAGAAAAGCAGTTTTTCCTCATGTTCAGGTGGAATTTCCTGTGCACCAGTTTCTGCCCGTTGCGTCGTGTTCTATTGCTTTGCATCACTGAGCAGAGCCTGGTTCTGTCCTCTTCAGACCCTCCCTTCAGATACTCACATATTTTGATGAAGTTCATTTCTCTGTCATCTCTTCTCAAGGCTGAACAGGCCCAGCTCCCTCAGCCTTTTCTTCTGAGAGATGTTCCATCTCTTAATCATCTTTGCTGCCCTTTACTAGAAGCACTCTAGGAGCTCCATGTCTCTCTTTTACTGAGGAGCCCAGAACTGGACAAAAACACTGCAGATGCTGCTTTATCAGGACTGAGCAGAAGGTCCCTTGACCTGCTGTCCATGTTCTTCCTAATGCACCCCAAGATACCAATGACCTTCTTGGCTACAAGGACACACTGCTGGCTCATGGACAGCTTTTCTGGTCATTCTCCACAGAGCTACTTTCCCCACATCAGCCCACAGCTTGTGCTGGTGCCTGAGGTTATTCCTCCCAGGTGAAGAACTCTGCATTTGCCTTTGTTGAACTTCCGATGGTGTTAAGCAGTTAACATATACCTATTTTTATGTGATTCTTTTCATCTGGAAGTTCCTCTTACAACTGAGTGAATGGATAGGGAAAGAAAAATTAGGACAGTGGAAAATGGAAGAATCATCCAAAGCAGAGCATTCTTAGCTAGCACAGTCTTCTGTAGGCAAAAGTCTCCATGCACTGGATGTTACCAGCTATGATAAAGCACAGTGAAATGCTTGGAGAAAGCAGGAAGTGCATACGTAGGATACACACCCCAACAGCTTCACTGACATCAGTCTGTACATACATGTTCCCAGGTGCACAGCAGCATGAGAGGTTCCAGCTCTTGTATGGTAGGGGTAAACTGCATGAGAATTAAAAACATGTGAACAACAAAGTAGGTAAGGACGGGAACAAATGCCAAAGCTTGCTTAAAAAAAAAAAAAAAAAAAAAAAAAAAAAAAAAAAAAAAAGGTAAATAGCACAGCATAAAGCATAGCTATCTGAAACAGGTGGTTGGGTTTTCTCCTGGGAATTTCAGAAATCAGGCCCCCAACAACACGTGGAAAGCAAAATTATACGTATTTGTTGCTGAGTTGGATTTCACTAGAGAGGCATGAAACAAAACCAACCATTTCAGATCAAAATTGTGAGATGTTCAGATTACAGGGCTTTGAGAAAACTCATCAAATTTCTTATAAAGTTGCTCAATTTTATGGGTTGCTCCCAACCTCAATTACACAAAAAGTAAGTAACATTCAATCCAGGATCAGAATCATCAGACAGTATCTCCTGGTTTTGAGTAAAACAAACACTGCATCCACGTGCACAGCATTGGCCAACATTCTGTGTGTTGTGCTTGCATTAACTTCAGAGCTGAGCTGTAAAGGGACAGCAAACAGTGACTAGGTGAGAGTTGACACACACAAACAATGCAGTGAGCCTGTCATGCCCAGCTCACTTGGTCAGGCTAGTTTTAAGAATAAACCAAAAAAACATTTTCACTAAAAATACTTCCTAAGCATCTGTTTTGGAAGGCAATCCAAAGGGCGGGTATTTTTAACTGCTATACAGCAGGTTCATCATTCATCATTATCTGAAATCCTTGAAGTTTGTGTATGCTGGAGGTCCTGAAAAGTTGTCTCTCCACCCTCAAAGGCAATTCAAAAAAGTAAACAATAACAAGGTTATGCATACTCACAACTGTGTGCTTGTGTGTGCAAAGTTTAGTAGAAAAGTTTTTCAGTTTTCTTCTGCCTGTCTCATACAAAGCACTGTTTCTTTTAATATTTCCTTTTCTAGAACCTCTTCAAAAGGAAGTGCAGAGCATGGCATTTCTAGAAGTCATATCAAAACTCCGGAGCCATGAAAACAAAACTGTTGCCCAGCAAGCCTCACTAACAGAGCAGAGACTTGCTGTAGAAAGCTGAGGAAGGTCTTGTTTCCAGTGCATCCCATCACAGATTTCACCTTCGTCCTCCGTCCTGCTGCCACTCCTGCTATGTTTTCCACTGTATCACTTGTGCATGCGTGTAACATTCCCACACAAATTGATGAACTGCTGTAGGTACCCATCCAAAAAGGTTTCTACAAATTCATAGGTGGTGTTAACATGAACCTGTCTCCACCCGTAATTGTTCTACTTGTATTCTTGTTGCTTGGGCCACATAGTAGAATGTGCATGTTGTAGTCCTATGATGATGTAGAAGTGGTACTACACAACTGACTCTTTCCTCATGCCCTCTAACTGCATAAAAATGTACTACTAAATTAGGGACAATACGAGATGCAGCAAGTCCAGACTAGTGTGCTGACTATAGGATTAAGAAGTAAATCCAGCTCCATTTCTGGTGCTTTGGAGATTCAGGTTTGAATGCAATGTACTGCTGCTCATTCACTGGTCTTGCCTATTAATGTCAAACTTGTGGTACCTAGAGGTAACAAATAAAAATTTCAGTGCTCTCACTTTACCCTGTGGTTTGTCCTTTTTTCTAATCCCACGCAGAAGCCGTGACTGCACCATCATGCACTGGTGAGTTCTTTTTGTTCCTGGCTCTGCCCCGACGCAATCACTGCCTTTCAGCTGAGCAGATACAAAGGAAGCTATTCCAACCACTTTCACTGTGTGTGCTCACACAGAGGCACTGTGTGGCGTAACAATCATGCATTTTAGCAGCAATGCATGATACAATCCTTATCCTATAAAGCCATGTGTGTATAAGTGCTCCTGGGCTTGCTTGGGATTGCTTCTTTGTTTACTGGGGGGGTGGTTTATAGATGGATTTTAAAAGAAATATCTTGGCAGCAGCCATTCAGTTCAAAGGAGTATCTTGCAGAAACTCATTGAGTAAGAAATGCAAGACAGTTCCTTTTTCTCGTTTCCTAGGTAAGGGAGGTGGAAAACTGCCAGTCTGAGCATCTTACCTCACAACTGCTCTTTTATAGATCTGTAACAGGCCAGTGAGCAAACCAGCAGACAGCAGTTTGGCAAAACAAGGAACCAGTTGGGATAGCAGTTTCCAACAAGCCAGCAGATGTTATTTTGGACTGTGTGATACCATTGCCTAGCTTGATCAAGCCCACCATGCATGAAGGTCATAAGATCCGTAACATCTTAAAGTGAATACAGCATTCCCAGAGCTGAAGTGCCAGTCTCAGAAGTTTCAAGTTCCTTTTCTTACCAGCAAAGGCCAAAGTCCAAGCACCTATAAGATCCCATGCCAGGTAATTGCAAACCACTTCTTTTGACCTTCACAAATTGACTCCCCAGCTCCATAAGACCACTGCCTGTTTCTCAGATACAGTGATGGGAAGATGCCAGTCATGAGATTAAAGGGATTGTTTACACAAGCTGGGTATGAAAAGAAATTTGCCTTCAACAGTCATCTTAAGCTCTCAGATTGTACCAAAACACAGCGGATGCAACAGGTGGTTTTACATTGCAGAGATTCTACATCCATTTAATCCAGTGCCAGAAACATGCAGAAAAAGACTCCAATACCAAACTGCACAACAGCGAAAGAAAGATAACACACATTCAGAAAGGTATTTGCTAGTTCTAGTGCAATAAAGCCACTGACAGAGTGCAGAGCTGTCAACACAGACCAGGACCTCATGACATCAGGCTCCAAATAACACAGAACCTCTGCACTGCTGCTGAACATAACCAGCATATTTACAATCACAACTCATAGGCCCTCACAAGTATCCTCAGGCACAGAAACTCCTTTTGTTGACTCAAACAGAACTCAACCTTTGAAAGGCCAGTTACCAACAACCTGCCTGGTTCTAGAAAGACCATTCCTTTTGACATTGGTATAAACTGCAAGTGCTCACACATACTGGTTGTGATGACAGAATTCCCATTTGATTGTCTAACTGGAGCTATGGTTAAGCATTAGCTCTATCCTCATCACCAAATGTTTATCAGAAATACCAATGTCACAGCAAGCATAAACACAGGCCAATGGTGATAACCTCCTTTCAGATGGTTTCCCTGGATGGAATATCAAATTATTTACATTGCTGGATAAAATCTGTGCTCAGCCTAGGAAGGAAAGCCCACATAAGGGCAAAGATGGGTGTTAAGTCACAGTAGAAGTGCTGCAGCCTGCGCATCACTTCTGTGTAGTTGGTAAATCATTTATCCTCTGAGCACCTTTAAAAACAAATGGGATTTAAGGATGTTATTACCACATGGATTTCACTACTCAACCGGACTGAAGTCAAGTGAAGTGAAACCGCTGACAGTAATTCCAATTAGATGTTTACTAGCTAGATTATATCTAAGCAAAGCTTGACATCTGCTGCTCAGACTGTTTCTATGACAGCAATGCCAGACATGGGGGCCTTATCTTTGTCTTAGTGCCACCCCAGCCAGGCCAGGACGATCCCTACAGCCCCACACCACAGGGCAGGCAGCACCTCCCTTGAGTGTCACACTCATCAGCATCTGTACAGACTTTGCAAGGCCCAGCATCTCACTGTCAGGAAGGTGAACACATCCATGTGTTTTTACATTTCAATGTCCTGATTACAAGGAGAAGCTTCACTTGGGGTAAGGCAGAAACCCCAACAATACTGGCCTTGCATCCAAAGCATCCATTGGAAAAGTTCATTTGTTTCAAAACAATAACTAGCTTCAACTTCAAGAATCAGTGTACAAGTCTGTTAAGGGTTTGACAGATGGCAGGTAGCCACTCCTAGCCTCCCTCTCCATCATGAAAACACTTATCCAAGTCTGTCACATCTATTAGGCAATGCCCTTGGCTTTTATTTTTTGTTAGCTTTTGGTCATTCCTGTGTTTGTGTGTCATCTGTCCCCAATTTAGATGCTTATTTAGCCAAATCATTTCCATACATACAGATAAATGTCATATGCATGAAATACACAAAAGGCATTAGACTTCAGTCTGGATATAGACGTGATTTTAAATTGATCACAGCGCCATTTTGTGTACAAAACCTAGAGGTTTTAAAATACTTTTAAAAAGAAGTCTGCTTCCTTCTCTATCCAAAATAGCACAAGACATCATTACTCAATTTTACCTGCGCAATAATGTAAGCCAGTTCTCAATATTTCTGTTTAAGGACATGTTGTACTTAATTGAACTTTTGAAGAGGAAGGTGGGAATTTCATTTGTCTAAGTCATATAAAGCAGCAACTTCTGAACACACCAGGCTCACCAGAATAATTCTGGGGAGAGCACAGCCACTGCAGCCTGAGGAACATCAGCAACCTGTTGGAAAGAAGCAGAGCACGTTCATTAGACAGAGACTTCAACAACAGCTGACAGCAAATAAGTGATCTCTTCATGCAGGGGCATGTTCTTCATGTCTTAGCTTATTATTTACCTAAGGGCAGCCACAGGTGGCATGAGCATGTTTTGTGATTTAATCAGAACATGGTATTCTACAATACATATTGAGAGATGAGGATTTCTCTCCCCTGTTGCTTTGGAGGAAAGGAGGTAGGGATCTTTTCCTGGAGGAACTTTGCATGAATCTATCTTTTGCTTGTTAATGTTAAGTGCTACATCAAGAGTACATACACATTCACAACATCATATTTCACACAATTTTATTTATAAAATTGTAATTATCTAACAAATTGCATATAAAATGATTTACTTCAAGTAAATACAGAATACTGCACAACTATTAAAACTATTGTATTGTCCATCATAAGTGTATTAAAACATTCCTAAAAAATGCCTTTATTAAAAAACAAAAACCCAAGAACACAAGTAGCATGACCAAGACCATTTTCAATAGCTTAAAATGAATTACCAGGAAGTTGCATTAACTTCCTAAGTAGACTCCAGTTACATCCATTGAGATCAGCATGTGATACAATAAAACAGTCTAATGCTAAAGATGACAAGTAATACATTATACACCTGATCTATGCTTTTCTCCTAGACTGAAGGGAACCAGTCTGAAATCAGGAAACTAAAGCTCAAGTCAAACTCTACTGGGCATGCAGTTCTGTTATAGCAATACTTTCAATTGGTAAGTATAGTTGGCTTTTACAATCAATTTTACAACTGATAAAAAAAGAAACACAAAAGAATACATTCGTATAAAAAGGAATGATACACAAAAGGTAAATATAGACACCTTGCTGTACACCTTCAGATGAACCAGAGAGAAAGATTCAGCTGGAACTAATCTGGAATATATATAACAGAAATGGCTCTGAGTCACAAACCCACATCCCCATCTCCCCAGAGCTCAAGGTCCATCTCTACTATGTACACAGCGTGAACACGAACACACATGGAGCTGTTTATTAACACACATATTGCCAAAACAGAAAAGACAGCTAGCAGTGCTCGTGCACGCTGGTAGTACAACACTTCTTTGTATACTGCATGTTAAGGGAGACAGATTTTTTTAATTTGTTTTTTTCAAGGGGCAAAATTTGGTAGCTAATAGATCGGGGTAGTATTATTTCAATTTTTTTGACAGTTTCATCAACTGTTACAGATATCTGAAAAAGATTCAGAGAAAAAACAAAAATGGGAGGAACTGGAACATTCAGCAGTGCTTGACGCCTTTTGAGGTCTAATCTCCTTCCTAGGTATTTGCAGAACTGCTATTTCAATGCATCTAAAAGACATACATAGCAAGAAAGGAAACAGAATCAAAAATTCAGACAATAGTTTCTCTCATAACCAACCATATTAATCAAGATCAATTTTAACAAGGGCATCTCTAAAGTAGTAAAAACACTACAGATTGATGTCCAGGACAGTTCTTATAGCACCATGTTTTGTCCTGCCACAAGTGATGGCAACCTCCCATAACTGGTAGGAGGTGCTGCCAACCGACTCACCACTTTACAGTCTAATGCTGTTCCAAAGCCAAGCAGCAAAGGGCAAGGGAGGCCCTGCTACTAACCAGGGCCCGAAGGACTGGCCAGGACTTCACTTTCCTCAGGTGCAGCCACCCACCCACTGGGCAGACACGCAAGCACAGGCAGCTGAGGTGCCCCTGCTGCTCCATTGGGGCAAGGGACAGCCCAGACAACCTCTCAGGACTCATCAGCAAATTTTCCTGGTAGAATAAACACTTTCAGGGTAAAAGCAGTCATGTGCAAGAATCATTTAATCTGTGTGCTACTATTTACATTTCAAACACTATTTACACACCAGAACTACAATAAGCATCTCTCTCAAAGGGGAGAGAAGAAGGCTTTCAGGACAGAGTACACTTGAGCAAACACCTCCACAGCTTCAAACTCTAAGGGGCACAATCAAAATTACGAATTTTAAGCAAAGAGATCCTACTGCTACCAAAATAGACACAAAGAGATGAATCAAACATTTGTCTATTAGCCTATCAATCAAAAAAAACCCCAAACACAAAGAATAGAAAGGCCTGTGAATACAGAAGGTATTTAAAAAGCAGAGGAGCAAGGACTGTGATGCCCTCTGGCAGGGCTCAATGGGATACATGGGAACAGTTTTAAAGCCAGTGCTGCTGCTGAGCTACTAGAGTCCTCGTTAGCAATGCAACTACTCCACAGGAATCACCCAGCAAACAGAGCTGTTTCTCACTCTGTAAGCCTGACAACAAATTTCTGAACAACTACGGCACATTAAAGGTAATTAGACTGATCTCTGAACTCACATCTACCCCAGCACCACACCAGGCAGGCTAGAAATTGCCATGGAGTCCTAGCGCCCACCACATCTTATTGCTTTAGACACTGAGCCCATGTAGCCAGCAGTTGTGCTTTAGCTGCAGCTCACGTGAACTTTTCAAAGTTTCCTGGAAGAAAGTTGGCTTGTATATGGCAGGCTCTGACAATAATACATTGATTTCCAAGGCCTCCCACAAGTTTTCCAAACTGGACATCTAAGCTGCTGAGTAGCTGTTGAAGGGACATTTCTAGGACATCTTACCTGACCTGTAGACAAAAAACTGTGGGATTTAAATGTGTAACATAGACAGCTAATCTTAAACATTCAGTGCACATCCATCAAACAATGCAAAAATGAGTAAATAAGTATCTCTTGGAACGAGGGAAGGAGAAGGATCAAGATCCGCAGCAATAAAAGAAGAGCTCTAGAAAAGTAAGTTATTTAGTGGTTTCTGTATGAACAGTCAGTCATTCTAGGATTCAGCAGAAGTGTTGCGCATTTGTGTGTAGACGTGCAAGTTGTAAGAACAAGAATTGCTCAGCATGGAGCATTTACCCTCCTATCAGTCTGACACTGCCAACAGCACAGCCAGCAGACTGGAACTCAGAGGACAGTGTGGTGAGACAGAAGGCCAATACAGTACAACTGCTGAGATTCAAGTAGAAGAATGAAGCTATCTTCAGAAGCTCAGAGCAGCAACAGCATTTTTCAAGATCAGTGGCAGCAAGGAATGTTCCTGTAATTAGGCTTTTTGTTTTCCCTCCAAACCAAAGCCCAGGATCAAAAATCAAAGCTCTTTGGTGGAGGGGTTATTCCCTCAACCCCACTTCCCTGATTCCTACCTGCACCATTCTGTCTCAGTGCAGCAACACTGGTGCTGATGATCTGTCTGTCCTGCCACTACCAGACAAAACGGTTATGACCCTCTGGGGGAAAACAACCAGTAACTCTTCAAGTAGAGGAGTGGCTAAGAAAAACATAACGCTGTGCTGAGGTGGAACCAACTTTATTAAGGACAATGAATTATAATTGCTTTGAAAGGCTTTAAAAATACTCTAAGTCATGGCTGGCCTTTAACAGCAGATACCAAGGGATATTGGAGGCTGCCTGATTCAGAGCCAGTCAGTGGGAGTTAACCAGAAGAGGATGAGGTAATGCTCAAAGATGGGGGGATAATAGGTCTGTCTGAGGCATCTGTGAAGCACCAGCATGCCCATCACTAGCCTTCAGAGGAGAGAAAAACCATGGCCAACTAAAGCACAGAAAGGCAAAATGTGCAAGAGTACATATATTCATTTGTTTAAGAGTCACAGGACCAGAAAGGGCCTGAACAAGTCATCAGACCACCCTTGTATCTATCCCCCAGAACAGAGAAGCTTTGAAAGCAATGTGTTCCGCTCCTCTACTCCATATCCCTCCCGTTTTACCAAACTCAACTCAGAAAGATGTTACATTCTTACAAAGAGGTGCTACACACCCTTTGCCACTGTCTGACCAAAGCAGGACCACAGCTTTCAGGACTGGTATGGAGATACTGAGAAGGGTCATAAAACACGCTAAATTTATACAAAGTGCAATAAACTACCCAAGCCATGGTCAGGTCTTTAAGTTCACTATATTAGTGAAGAACAAATCAAAAGTGCTAAGCTGGATGGAGTCTGATCCAAGTCTTCTTCCACTGTTTGTGCTTTTTTCCACATTCTGCTTTCTTGTGTCCAATTCAAAAGAGCCCGTCTTAGCTGATCCAAACGAATGCTTCTATTTTAAGACTTTTATTCTATTGCTGCAAGAGAGCTCTTTGTTGCCTTTAGAGCAAGAGAGGGAGATACATCTCCACAGCATGGATTCATTTACTGGAGGTAAGCATTTACTCTGGCAAAACTGTTCTCTCCAACTTCCAAGAGAATGGGATATGATATTTCCATAATCACATGCATTTATCAATAAATAAGTTTGGATTAGACTGTATTAAAAAACATATGCACATATTTAAAGCACTGGAGTGTCACAGACTCTTATTCCACAGCTCATGCAAGTACAAAGAATTAAAGAAAAGAAAAACAAAAAAAGAAAGACCAAAGCCCCAACTAGGAACAGACCAAACAAGCTTCACATGAGTATGTCAAAGCATTAATATTAGTGAGATCCCTAAATACATTAGGTTACACTAAATTTCAGAGAAACAAAAGATTTTGCCATATTAGATACATATGTTGTGATTTTCTTTAAGTTAATATATAATTCATCCTTTGAATATTATTCTTCACTTGGACCCAACATCCACATTGTTTTCATACATTTATACAATTATATCCCATCCTTGCCCTAAGAGACTGAAATCCAAAGGGTGTGGCTGCAACCCTTCTTTGTCAAATATAAAACTTCTTTCTCTTCATACAAGGGTGGAGAAGAAAGAAAAATCTTGACAAAATTAAGCAATTCTCACTTCTGCTAATTCCAATCTCAAAGTACTACAGGGAGATATTTGGAAGCTTGCATAAAAAAATCCCTTGTTTTAAAAACAATTTCTTTCACTGTACAATAGATGCATAGAAAGTTACTTCCTGGTTCATGGGTTTAGGCCTGTAGCTATGTTTAGTTGTGAAAACAAGAAGATTGCTCCTTCACAAAGTGGTGAGGAGACAGACCATCTCAGGAATATTTGGCAGCTATCAAAGAGCTCATGACATGAAGAATAAACAGCATATCCACAGACTACAACAATGCAACTCTGTCTCACTGAATACATCAATTTAAAAAAGTGTCCACTTGTTACTCAAAATCAAGAATACAGTAGAGATTCACGGCTCAACAGCTTTCAAAGTGGTGGTTTAAAAGAAAAAAATATTGTCAGTGAGCAGCAGATTTTCAATAGCCCACTCTTCTCTCCCCCACCCCAAAGAAACACAAGTTCACCGCAATATCAGGAACTTAAGACTTGAGACTACTTGGGAGAGAAGGCTTCCCTGTCACCCATGTCCATACAGCTTGGTGTCGGAGTGACACACTGGAGGTTTCAGAGGTTTCGGTTGTCCAGTGTCTTGTGGTTACTTCAGCAGTTTTACCAGCTGGCTCTGACAGCCTCAATGTCACTAACCAAATTCTGGGCTAAGCATATCCCAAATATCTGGAAGAGACAACAGTTTATTCATTTGGAGCACTGGACAACTCCTTTCACTCAGACAAACTCCTTAGGTTATACAGAACTTAGATATGAAAGAAACAACAGAGGTAGAAATTAAATTAACAGTAAGTGTTGGAAGAAGAAAATTGCAGAACTCCTGTAAGCCCAGTGTTTTTATGGTGGCACTGGGTTCCAGTTAATTAACTGTCCTAGTCTTGTTTCAAAGCAACCCTAAAGGCTCTCTGCTGTTCAGTTAAGCACCACTGGAAACAGTAGGTCTGTACAGGCTTGAAAGTCTCTACATAAGCTTTATCTAGCAGAGTGTTAGTTACAACCTGCTGAGAGTTGAAAAGAAAAAAATGCATCCCTATAGATGAAAATTCAGTATTCCTTAACACAAAGAAAGCCTCAAACATTTAGTTACCACTGCTAAAAACCCACCAACAGGCACTGCTTTTCCCATTTTCAAATACTGTTTCCCCCATCATGTATTCACTTTATCTATTATTCCTCTGTGCAACTCATTTCAGGGAACATGATGTTTACCTGCAGTAATGCTATCCCAATGAATATACCAGCAACTATGGTAAGGTTGTCCTGCAACCACTTCTCAAACTGAGGGACACAGCCTTTAGTGTAGATAACAATCTGCTGATCAACTTCCTGCCAAGGAGAAGAGGGAAGAAAACAGAGATAATTACATTCAACTACATCATCAGTAGAAAAATCTCCTCTTGCAATAGGGATTCAGATCCTTAACATACCACATTAAGAAGCAGAAAAAAAAAAAGAAAAAAGCTTACTGGTTTTTGCCTTGCATCGTAGCCACACTGAGTATTAATAACATCTTCCTAGAGGAGAGAGAGAGAGAGAGAGAGAGAGAAGAGAGGCAATCAGTAAAATGTCACCCAAACACCTTCTCTCAGCTCCCTGGAGTTAGTCCTGTACACAGTAAGACAATTATCCAAACTTTGGTTAGCATATTGCTTTAATAAAAAACCTTCCTCCTTCACTCTGCACTACTAATTATTTGCAGCAAACAAGAGCACATATTCAAAAAACTTTTTCTCTCTCAAGTCAGCAGTCTGGAAAAACCAGCCCTCCACCTGGGTGAACTCCATGTTCCAGATACAAGCACTTAGTAAAGAGACTAGGGAACATCTAGGGCAAGTGAAAGAACCTTCTGCTGAAAAGTTTTTGTCTGTGCTAAAAAAAATATGCCAAGAGTACTGTTGTCACTTTCAGAGTTCAGTCTGTGCAGAATGAAGAGGTGACACGGGGCAGTTCTGTGGCAGAAGCTGCAAGTTCTTTCTGAGAATGTCTCTAGAAATTTGTACAGTTACTTTCCAAAATCCTAAAAGAAAAAATAACAGATAGGGTAATGTGTTCTTACCGCCTGATCTTACAGGAGCTTGATACCAAAGAGAAAGGAGGGAGTTTTTCCTACTCCCTTTCCTTTTAGTATTCTCAAAGCACAGGTAATAAAATAGCTCTGCAGACTTTCCCTAGTGAACAAGTGCTTCTCATTGGCAGCTGAAGCTGTATTTTTTCTTCGTATACAGTTATTTCATTGTGATAAAATGAAGCATGAATCTTCTGGCATCAGCCACAATGGCAGCAAAATATTAAGTTACTGACTTAACATATAATGACATTGAGCAGAAGAAGGACTACTCAAGAAAGTGAGAAAATCAGCCCATCTTAGCTAGGCATACCAAACATCACAATTTAATCAAATTGTGGGTAATGAGAAAGGCAAGCATTAAAGAAATGGATTTTAAAAAGCAGCCATATGGAAAAAAGTATCTCCTATCAGTGCGGAAAGCTCCTCTGTTTCCTAGCTTTGCAGGAAGTCCGACAGGTCACATTCCATCAGCTGCCCTAACTGGATTCCCTTAATGGACCTTCAAAATTCAAGCAACTTGAATCTCTTGAATCTATCTCTCAATGAGATGAATGCTTCTGTTCCAGAATCTATGTGTCACAGACTACCAGGATGTAAAAGCACTTAAAATTCTGACAGAGCGATTTTAAGTTTTCTTCCTTGTACTAAATGCCTACTTGCTTCATCATTAATGTCTTCTGCCTTTAGTCTTGGAATTTGTTAACCAAAAGAAGGTATGAAAAATGTAATGGAAATAAAAGTTTTCTAGACTTGCCTGTACAGGAATTTGGAACACTTCAACCTCCTCAACTACATCATAATGAAGTACAGTAGTCAAAATTTGTTTCAAGAGACTTATTTTAGCCCACCTTAAACTTATCACTTCCTGATTCAAGCTAAACTAAAAACAATAAGGTATACATGTAACTGTTTGCATCAGTCCAACACTGAAACCTAATTAATTCTAAAAGGGACAAATTTGCTTTCCCACAGAATCACTGCAACTGAACCAATCACAGCTTGGTTACAATTATTTTACTTGTATGCATGACTTCTAATATTTCCAGTTTTTAAAGGCCATTAAGGTTGTTGTTTCCTTACAGTGAATGAGATTTATCCTTAAATTTCTAATTGCTGCATCACACCCTAACAAACTGCATAGCCATTTACACAACAGAGAGAAAGAGAGAACTTTAGGATGGATTATGTATTTATAGGATTACCTTGTACTGCTGTCACTGGTTCGGTTTTATAACAACTGTATTTTTAAAACTGGGTTGTGATGACCTCTGTGTGGGTGGGTGGGCAGATACACAAACAGCAGAGGGAATCCTAAGTATAAGGTAATGTTTGAGCCTGACCTACATTTTGTTTCAATATCCCATTAAAACATTTTCAGCTATGTTTGTGAGAAAAACTCAAACTACTGTGAAGACATACTCCCTGCAGAGGAACCAGAACCAGCTTGTGCAAGTGGCAGTGCCTTACCAGGAGAAGGGCAGAGCAGCAGCAACTGGATAGCAGGAGTAACGACTGCACTGCATTATTAGCAAGGCAGGAAGCACCTGAGGTGCCTTTTGGCAACTTGCCTAACTTCAGTCTGTGCTAGACTAATACATTCAGAGAACTGTAACTCTTTCCAGGTGGAGAAAAAGACACAGCTAGATAATACAAGCACTCAAAGCCAGCTTCTTTCAAGCTATATAAAGTCAAATGTATATAGTGCTAAGCACGTAACAGTTCTCATGCACACACCCATTGCTGTTCCAAGCCTTTCACTATTAGTGAACTGATTCCCTACACTTCACTTTTCACTTTATTTATCCCTATTAGCAATGCATGGCTCCAGCATTTTCCACTTGATGATCCAGAACTATAAATATTTTAAAAGACACGAAAATTTACCAAAAAGCTGCTCCCACAAACAATTTCTGTCCTTTCAAGTCTGATTTCAGATGACTTTAGGACAGGCAGTAATTTTTAAGGTAAAAAAGCAGTATGCAAAGATACCGCTATGCAACTCAAGATTTTAATGCAAACATGTCAGCTCCTCAGGGCACAGACTGTCATTCATTACCATACCTGGCACAAACTGGGTCAAACTGGCTGCAGCCTCAGGACACTGCATTAAATAATGAATAATGCCACCTTTTAACGTGTCTGATCGTAAGGGTTCCTGGTCTGATGAATTTCAATTGAAAGCTCAATCCTTCAACTCACTAAGTGCTTCTCCTTTTTATACTTGCAAAAATTAATATGTATGTTCACCCAAGACCATGGTTCTCTCTTTCTAATAAAAGCCACAAAACCCAAAGATTTTAGTTATCTTATGAGTTTTGCTGACTGCAGAAAAGTCAGTGGTTAAGCTGAGCTGCAAGAACAAAAAAAATACAGGTTGGTGATAAAAATAATAATTAGGCTAAATTTCCAGAAATAAAAAAGGAAAGTCTTGAAGCATTATTTTCAATTGGAACAGCAGACCCATCCTACCCTCTAGACTGTCACTTACAGCAGGGTCTTTAGTACAGCAAGAGAATGGCACACCACAGCGCTCTCGACTCGCGTTGGAATCTGTACAATTGAAGTAAATATTGAGGTTCCAGTCATCGGCTCCGAAAGCCCCACAGCACTGCCACTAGAACAAAAAAAGAAGAGCTTCTTAAATTTCAGAATGGAAATCTCAGCATTAGTAACATGCATCATTGCTGCCAGTTTCCCTCTAGCTTTCAAAACAAAATCTGAGACTCCCACTGCTTTCATTGAAACTGGCTTTTTTTTTGTTTGGTGGGAATTTTTGCCGTTTTTTCCAATACCATTCCAAATGTGTAAGTTGTTCCAAAGTTATCATGTGATTAGAGTTACATTCACACCCTGCTATGCTGCTTTCTGGAGAGAAACCGTGGGTGAGCTAATAAGCCTACACAATACCACAGAGTTGCACAGGCCTACAAGCTCAGGCCCAAGGGACAGTGGAGCTGAGAGTACAATATTCTGTCCAGTCTAATGAACCCTGGATCTTCAAAAAAAAGCTCCACGGGCTACACTGACTGGTACAGCTACTCCTTTTGCCAGTTTGGAGGAACTCTGCCTGGCTGTACATCGGACAGTGTGCACACTTTGTTCCCTAAGCACCACACATTGTACAATTAACACCTTTGCTGAATCCTTCATGGAGTAAATCTGCCACAGGCAGGCTTAGTCTCTGGCAAAACATGTTGAACACAAAAGAAATTGATGTGTTTTGCTGAACATACAAAGAATGGACTGGAGACCAGTGAAACACTGATGGTTTAAGGAGCTAAACCAATGAATCCATCTACGTCAACTTAAAAAAAAAAAACAAACAAACCACCAGCCATGTCTTTAAAAGCACTGGAATAGCTATTCTCTCTTTTTAGATGTAGCAGTTCTCTTTGCAATACCTGACATGTTGCCTTCATGCACTATCTCTAGTGGTTGAAGAAGAAACTCACAGCTTGTGCTGCCCTTGGCTTATCTACTGAGTTCTAATCCAGTTAGGAGAGAAAGCTTAAGGAAGTCACTGCAAAAGTGGACTATAGTCTTTGGCTGCATGTAAGTGGACCAATATTTTCAGTTTGTAGCGACTTCTGACCTTCTTGCTAAAGATTCAGAACAGTGCAGGATCCACATCCCGCTACTTACCATTTTTCCGCCAGGTTTAGGGAAGCAAATCAAGCACTGAAACTATTTTAATTGCAGAATGTACAAAAATTAGTAAATATTAATTTAACCAACACTTAGCCATGTTAGCCACACAGCGTCAGATTCAAAGAGGACTTCATCAATACAGGCCAGAACTGAGTACTGGAGAGGGAAGGTAGTGGCAGATTTTGTGTGCAAAGGTCAGTGCAAGACTTCTTCACACATACTGATAAATTACAGAGCTTAATCTACACAAACAGTGCACCACTGGTTTCACCCTTCCCTCCGAAGTGCAGAGATGGCATCACTTAGAGATGTCCTACGAGCACTCTACAAGTGGCCCACTTCATTAGCCTAATTCCAATGAGTCTAATTCAGAAGAAATAAATTGTAGTTTCATTTGGACCAACTAAATACCTCTGCAGTTCAGCAGTGTGGTGTAGCACTTCTAATGTTGCTAAAATTACATCAACATTCATCTTGGGTCCAAATGAAGCTTAGAAAAGGAGTTATTTCTTAAACAGATGTGATAGCTTCTACAACAAAATATTTTAACTTCGTGCATTTAACACAGTATCTCTAAGTCTTCAAGAAAAGTCACCCCAACTCTCCATCTTGTTTTACTCAGTCATACATCAATAAAGCCACTTTACGCAGGTGCTGTATGTTTCCAAAAGTTCTGTAAAAACAAATACAAACATATTCAAAAGCATTATATGCTAGAACATTTCTGTTCCTCCTTGAAGAAACAGAACAGATGGAAAGTAAAAAATAAGAGCAGATATTTCTTAAAAGGAAGCTTTATAAAAAAAATAAACATAGTCCAACTTACATATTCCTGTGTGAAGTCTATGAGGTTTTGTAAATCAATGTCATCTCGGTATGCTCTGATGTTGTTGTTTATAAAGAAATACAGTTGGTCCTTTATCCAGTCTTTGAAAACAAATGCTAGAACACCAGCAGTGAGCTCCAAGAAGAAAATAATTCCAAGAAATACAGAGAACTATGAAGAAAATAAAAAAGGCTAAAATTATTTTTCTTTATGACCAAAACTTTTTCAAAGCTCACAATTATATCCAATAATAAGGCTTTATCTGTTTCAGTGCAAGTTCAAGCCATTTTGGCACACACAAAATTTTAAATTAGAAACACACTATTTTTATTGGAGATGTAGCACAGAAATCTTAACTCTATTCTAACAAGTAAAAACAATGCTAACAAATGTCCAAACTTGGACATTTCACTGTGATTTCCAAAGAGATCCAAGAAAATTCACTGTAAATTTCGAGACAGCTAGTCACCACCATGTATAGGGCCCTTGAAAAACCATCTTGAATTTTTACATAGGCTCTTACATTTGAGAAGGCATAAATAACCAATAGTGCCAGTAAAATGCTTTCTATGTGACTTTTGCTTTAGATCCTCTCACTGGTAAAGCTTCGTCTAAGCAGACAAAGCAGAACTGGGTAACAGCAGAAATTAATTAATGACTAAGTCAGAGCAGAATGTCTATGAAATGACTCATATCCACATTAAAACTAAATGAGGTTGCTATGATTAATGCAAATGCAATGGATGCCAAAGGCATTACTAATGATCTGCCACTTTTTCTAAAGCATTTCCACTGAGTCTACACTATTTTAAACCACACAGGGGTCCTTGTATACTGGAAGTCCATCCCCTTTGCAACCACTCCTTTGAGTTTCATTTTAGTATGCTCTCTGTGTGTGTTCAGATACATTTTTAATTTCTAATGCAGCTGCTGTATGGGAAGCTATTTCTAGTACAGCAGATGGGTTCATCTTAGGCAAGCCAAGAGAAGCAAGGAAGAAGAAAAAAAAAGAAGTGTTACAAGCTGCTTTATAAATGTCTCGAGAACTGTGACTCTCAATTGTCTCCTCCCCTTATACAACACGTCTGTGGGAGCCAAATGTGTCGCTTGGAGGCAGCTTTTCACTGGAAGCTTTTTCACATATATATTAACAGTTAATGGTTATGAAGACAAAACTGTGTCCACAGGCTGAGCCCACCTCTGGAAATGGGAGTAGAGGAAAGAATCTCCTTTATTATAAATCTTCCATTTATCTAAAAGTGAACATGATACTGTTACCCTTATTTTCCAAAGTCACAGGAGGAAGTGTTTGTGGAAATACAGAACCTGGCTACTTAGCTAAAGAAGTTCTGCATACAAAGGTAAATTTATATACCAACAGCTCCTTCCCTAAGCAACAAACCACTCCAGAGTTCAAGAAAACTTCCATTTTCTTTCTGTATCCTGGACACATTCTCCTCCCCTTCTCCTTCTCAGGCCCCAGCACTGAAAGCAATGAAGCCTTTTCCAATTAGCTGAACGGCATGGACTGAGGATATTGCAACTGTTCTATCTCCTCTGTACCAGGAGAGGCCCTTGCACAGCAGACGTCACATGGGTCACATTCACTGCTGCATCTACATCCCTTATATTTCATAGGCAGATTGTTATAGACTCCAAGTTCAACACACAGATTCTCACAAAAAAATTCTCTCTTTTTGTGACTGGGGAGCAAAATGTTAGGCTACATCCATATGAAAATAAGTACTTCCACGTAATGATTCTTACCACCAACAGTTTTGAGCTTCATAAAAAGTCAGTATGCACCAGAGACTGATGAGCTGTAACATGTTAAAAGCTAAGTGCTTTCCTGGTATTCTTACACTGGATAACACCTTCCTCTCCAAAATACATTTTAAAAGCTTAACACAGTTAAACAGAACAGACAACATGGCATGCTACATAAATGAGGAATGTCACAGTTGAAAAAGCTACTTACAAATTTGAGAAGAAAAGTGTTTTCTCGTAAAGCTCCAATGCATCCTGCAAATCCCAAAATGAACATAACTCCTCCTACCACTAGGAAGAGCCAAACAGGATCAAAGCCTCCCAGGTCAGTGATGGAGGAGATATTGGACAGCACTCCCTGAGAAAGAGACAATGCCAAGGGATAAAAAGTATGTTCAGCTTTCTGTTGTACAAATTCTGCCTGCATTTTTCTTCTTAAAAAGGAAGAAGACTACAGCAAAATAAATGTTCTGCAGTACAGCAAGAAAACACAATTAAGAAAATCTTTGTATCCTAAAAGAGATAAAAAGTGCAATTATATGCAATATTTCTGAATCAACATGTGAATGAGTAACAAAATGTTCTTGAAGAATTCTGTGAGAAACCCACAGGACACTTTCTGCTTATATATTTTTAAGAAGTGGTCAGCCAGAAACTCAGAACAGATATTTGAACAAAACTTAACTCACTCTTATTACCCATGCTGAGATGCATTTTATATATTATATACATCATATGTGTAAACACACAGTTACATGTTATATTAAAAAAAACCAGTTAAAAGCAATAAAACCACTTTAAATTTAGCATTTATTCATTTACAGTATTTACAGCAGCTGTCAGAAATTAGAAGTGAGCTTCTAGGTTGAAGCATCTTGCAAGAAAAAAATTTTCAACAAATTTTGACAAACTACATATCTGGTCAATTCAACTTCAGGCATCTAAAGTGTCAAAACCTCTTTCTAGAAATAAAGTATGGCTATTGACTAGTTAGCAGGAAAAAAGTGAAAATATCAAAGTCTTTTAGTAGGATGAAAGACAATTTAAGAACTTGTCTTACGGCATGGTTTACACTAATTTAGGGTAGACCTATCATATGTTAAACCACACATGCTGTGTTTAGGTACGACTCTCAGCACAGTCTGCTTGTAATGCCATTTTTGCCTTGGAAGCAAAGCTTGGGTTGCAACACCAGTAATCTTGAGGAACTATTTTAATTTCTTGAACAAATTTTAGGCAGAGTTTGGCCGATGTTGAACAGATGGGTCATATAAAGAAGCAAGTACAAAGTTTACCCTATCCCAATGAGTTTGCACAGGAACTATTACAGTTTCCTAAGGCTTTTTGGCAGAAAAATATGCTGAAGTGTCACTATTTCTTCATTCCCCTCCCCAGTCCTGTAGGTCAATGCAAAGCACACTGCTGTGTTTCCTCACAGAAACCTGAACCCAGGCTGAGTGCTTTGGACAACTGCTTCCTCTAACTCCTGCATGATGCTGTGGCTTGAGAAGCAGCAACAGAGATCTCTATATCCACAGTGCCTTATTTGCAAAACTCTATAGCTCATCCTTTTTCTTCTTCCTGTTCATACCCCTTTGTTTCTTTGAAATAGTCTGAAAACAGCAACAATTTAGAGGGAAGTTACCATAATCTCATTTCCAGAAGTATAAAGTAACATTGTTAATGATGACTGCTCACAACTGTAGCTTTAGATCTCTGATTATATATATACACACACACATACTCATTTTGGACCACTCAAAACATATCAATCATCATGTAACCAATATCTCTAACATATTACTTCAGGTAGTCTGCAACCACTTCCATAGCATTTCCCAAGCAAAACTTGAGCAAACAGTAAATGAAGACAGTGCTCAAATCTTATAATTCTGCAGACAAGGTCAGAGTAAATAAAATATACGTGTGGACTGCACCAATGCAGACCTCAAGGAGCCATAGAAAAGGACAAAACCCAATGAAAAATATGACTACAAACTAATCCTAATGTACAAACACCCAACAGCATGAATAACATTCTCTAAGTATATTTTTTTCCTCCTACTAGAGAAGGCTATGGAAAAAAAATTTAAAAAATAAATCAAATTCATCACTTTCCTCCTACATCCCACACAGTACTAGCCTTACTGTCATTCATTAAAAAAGCAAAAAGAGATTAACGAACAATGTAACACAACTCAAAACCAGCACTGCTATCAAAGCGGAGCAGATGGCCCGTCCCTTTTTCTGGTACCATCTCAGTGAAGAGATGATATGCACCAAGATTAAAAGAACACTTACGTGTCATTAACACTTACTTTAACTTGTGCAACAGTTTTTCCACTACTTCATTACATTTGTCAGAAAAGAAAAGAAAAGAAAAGAAAAGAAAAGAAAAGAAAAGAAAAGAAAAGAAAAGAAAAGAAAAGAAAAGAAAAGAAAAGAAAAGAAAAGAAAAGAAAAGAAAAGAAAAGAAAAGAAAAGAAAAGAAAAGAAAAGAAAAGAAAAGAAAAGAAAAGAAAAGAAAAGAAAAGAAAAGAAAAGAAAAGAAAAGAAAAGAAAAGAAAAGAAAAGAAAAGAAAAGAAAAGAAAAGAAAAGAAAAGAAAAGAAAAGAAAAGAAAAGAAAAGAAAAGAAAAGAAAAGAAAAGAAAAGAAAAGAAAAGAAAAGAAAAGAAAAGAAAAGAAAAGAAAAGAAAAGAAAAGAAAAGAAAAGAAAAGAAAAGAAAAGAAAAGAAAAGAAAAGAAAAGAAAAGAAAAGAAAAGAAAAGAAAAGAAAAGAAAAGAAAAGAAAAGAAATCCGAACCAAGCAATATATCCAGGATAATCCAACAACACAAAACCTTTGAAAAAATCAAGGCCTTGGCCCTACACAAGACAAGAAGCATGAGCTCTGCCTCAAAGGGAAAACTACAAGTCAACTACTCAAATGATTTCTTCACAAAGTTTTAAAGGCCTTTCCCCTGTGCTTATATAGTTACCATAAGATGAGAATAAATTCTAGCCTAAAGCAAGCACCACTACTCTTTTCTTTTAACATTAGCCAATTTTGGAATTAATGTAGTGTGGTGTAGTGGAGTGAAAAAAACTAGTCGCTGGAGAAAGGATATTGCCTTTTGTTATTACTTGTATTTACTTTAAAAAAAAATCCAAAAAAGATGAAGGTTTAAGTCTCTCTTCATAAGACACTTTGTCTTTCTTTAAAAACAAAGCAAACAAAACCAAATAAATCAACAAAAAACTCAAAGCAAACTACTACGCTAAATCAACTTCTTTCCATATGACAGTAGTAAAATTCAAATGAAAAGAAATCCAAGTGAAACTCAGCTCACATTTGTGGACAATACTGTTAGAGAAGACAGTCATAATACAAAAGCTGTAGTAAGAAACACACCACTCTGCATTTTATCACAGTCACAGTAAATTTGATGGCAATAAAATTTATTGAGCTTGTTTTATACTGTTTTTCCAATCCTGTCCTTTTTCCCTTTACTTGATTTTCTAGAACTGCCAGGCTCTTAGCAGCCTGTAATGCCACATGTTGGCTGGCCCCTCATCAGGGTATCTGTGGTCCAACATAAACTGCATAGATCAACACAGGCTTTATCAGCCATTGTTTGCTGTCCTTGGAAAGTACCTTTATGTGCATCTGTTGCTAGTCCACATATGGCAATCATAAGCCTAGCTTGGATAAATCCCAAATAACACATGCTGACAATGCAAAGCTTAATTTTCATTTGTACTCCGTATGCTCTCTGCATATGAACTGCAAGTTATCAGTATTCTGGAGAGACATCTCAGGATACACGATCTTCACAGAGGCTTTGTCAATAAAACAATAGCTAGCAGTGGGAATGTGAAACACAGACAATGCTCTGTGGTTACAGCTCGAGATACACAAAAGTAGTCTGATAGAAGATTACTGCTTAGAATACAATTTTCCACTCTTGTACTCTGGACACTTAAGAATAAGCTCTCAGAAGATGCAGCAGTGCAATACCCTGAAGAGAAGCATATTTTGCTTCAAGCAGCAGAGAAACAACAGAGGAATAATATCTCACTTTATATTGTTAAGAAGATCTAAACAAAGAGTCCTCTAGGCACATACTCTTCCTATTTGCTACAAATTTCTATAATGCCTACTACACCTACTACCACAATATCAAATATTTTTTGCCTGCAACAGCTACTCCTGGAAAAAGTTTGACACAGATGTACAAACATCTGGCAGTGATCAATTTTGCCTTTAATCCATCATTAGCCAAAAGCAGAAGAAAACATTTCCAGAGGTGTTTGAGCAGAGGATCAGTAATCAATATTCTAACACTGCACCCTCCAAAACATGCTCTCAATCCTCAGGCTGAGCAGCCAGTCATAGAATATATGGTGTCTGTCCACTTCACTCATGCATCAATGCAAGACCTAAACAAAACACCTGTAAATAGCTTAAAGTAAGGCTTTCTCCAAATGCAAGGTATTTTTTCTCAGCAACACTACTGCAGTTGCCCACTACAACCAGAACTGTTAAATCATTGCAAGTACTCTGATACTTTAACATCTAAAAGAAGAGCAATTTTTTCATCTAGATGAATTCTTGTTTTAAAGAATTCTTGTTTTAGTATGGTTATTTTTGAGGTACCTACACCTCACTTTCTTGATAGGTTAGGCCTATGTATGATCTGTATTTGGCAGGAAACGCTTTGTTTGTACAAAGCTACATACTCAAGTAATTTAATTCTCACTATGGTGTCAACCCAGGGCTCTACTGTAGTCCCACAAGGAGAACCAGCAGGACATGTTCCCTGGCTGATCTCCAGCTCATCTATTTGCTCTGTTCCTCCACCCTCCATAATAGCCTGTTGTACATTACAGTCTATGAGTTGCTATTTAATATTTTAATGCAGTGCAACCCAAAATTTATTTGGTGTAGTGAAACAACAAACGCATCATCCATAAGTGAACTAAAATAAGTAACAGTAAAGTTCTGAAAAAAGTTCCTTTATTTGCAAAATGTACTTCAATCATTAGGATACAATGATACACGGATGGAAGAGGAAAGACAGATCCCACATTTCTACCCCACTTCAAATTCAGAAGAAGTCAAACGAAATGGTTAGGACCTGGCTCTTTTCTTCAACACAAGGGTGCTTGTTGGTGGATACACTCACCAAGAAATGTGAGACAACCAAGCGATGTCCAATAAAAACTCCTGCAGAACTGGAATCTTCTCCTGATATGTGAGCACAGGAAGACAAAAAGCCTGAGAGATGCCTGACATGTTCTCTGTTGTCCTGTCATGTTTTCCTCATGGCCAGAGCCCTCAACACTATATGCAGGATCTCATGTACAGCTCAAGCGAGAGCAAGGCTAAGGGAAAATGCTGGTCTTGAACACAGGAGCTCGTGAATGCCTCTCCTGATGTTACAGCTCACATTAGTTTGCCTTTATCCCGTCAATAAAGAATAAGGAAGCAACGGCTACATACAAAAGCAGTAAGGGTGCACACCTCACCCCTTCTCTATCTTGTACTCTTTAAGATCATCAGAACAGCTTGTACTACTTTCCAGAGACAGACCCCTGACTCCAGCTCCTGCCTTTGGTGCACATATTCATTAATATTTCAGGTCAGATCCAGCAGTCCTTTTGAAGTGATCACATACAAGCTGTGCTTCAGTTCACACCAGGACAGCCTCAGAGCACACAGACTGCATTACTTATACATGAAGATGTGCCCCTGGAACACAAATCATGCTCCAACCACTAGCAAGCATTCAGTCCATGAGATCACACTAGAACTAGGTAGAAAAGAACTCAAACCTTTCAAAATCTGCAGTGTGCAAGCTGGATCTTCAGCACCACTTCCTCTCCTGTTGGTACCCACTGCCTGCATTTGGCAGTAACAGCCCTGACAGGCTGAGCCCACAGCCAGACACATCTCGGCTGGAGCAGTGACCCAGTGTTGTCACATCTACACACACCAGATGCGTTCCTGAGTTCTTAAGGGAGTCACAAGTGCACTAACAAACCAGTGACATTTCCAGATCATCTGTTGCTGAACAGCTACTGCTGTAACAGGCACAGTAGCAAACTGCAGGACAAGAGAGGATGGCTCCAACTGAAAACACTCCAGGCAGAAGCAATTTTGAAAAGTTGACACAGTAACGAAAATTCAAGGCATAATGAGTCAGAGACAACTTAGGAGAATCATCAGCCTAAAAAACAAAGAGGTGATACAATGAGTAGATAAGAAATTTGGCCCACAGGATGCATGTAAAAGAAGGGAACTCAGTACTACAGGAGGATGGGAGAATTTTTTTTTTTTTTTAATTTTCCATTTCCTCCAAGATGGGGGAAAAAAACCTTCTCTGCTGCAATATCTCATTACTGGGAGAACAAAACAAAAACAAAACAACCAAAACCAACCAAAACCAAAAAACACCACACCATACACCCAAGAACCATGGAAGATCAGAAAAAGATACATCAATACAAGATCTGAAACATCCATTTTTGCAAACAGAGGTTTGGCCTTTTAACAGGCTTGTCTGCAGGATTTAGTATCACTGGCAAACAGTGACAAAATGTAACATCTGGGGGGTGATGGTAAATAAAAGTATTCTCAAATGCATGATTTTAAAACAGAAAAATGTCTCTCTGCTTTGTTAGTCAAACTCCGTGCAATTCCTCCATGCTGTGCATCAGAATGAATACAGGGAACAGAACAATACTCATTGAAACATGCCAAATTAATTCTACTCCAGAATTTTGTCTCTGCAAGCAAGAAACTGGGTGGGGGATGTTTACAAATCTTATTTCCTTTATTTTTCTTGGTTTTGCATTTCCCACAATAAACAGTAATAGAACTTTATTTTTCAAGTGTCTAACGGAGGAGAAGAACTAGTCCAGCTTTCGTGTCCTGACAAAGCAGGAGTTCAACAGGTGAATAACTAGCACAAATACATATAAGATACAGTTTTTTAGACTTTTTAGGATTAATGACTATAAAGTGTTTGAATGCTAGTAAATCATTTAAGAGCCTGCCAGTTTAGATTACACATCTTTATCTACCGAAGCTTAAATGAAGTTTAATAGTGAATCCCCTCCTCTCTTCTCCAGTCCTATAAAACCCACACACAGCCCTGTCTTGAAGGCAAGATACAGGCTTTAGGTATCCTTCAGCCTATGAAGAACACAGGATATGTGCAGTTTCCTTGTTGGCAATAATTTTTAGAAGAACTGTGTGATAGACATGTATGCACAACAATCACAGAGTGAATAGTGTATCACTCCTTCCTAATGTCTGCCACTCACTGAGACAATAAGAGAAGTGAGAATTTTGTCTTGAAAACAACCCTAGTTTTCACTTCAGGGCAAGGAGAGACACATTTGAGCTGAGGAATCATGCCTGTTTCCATGTACAGAGTTTAGCTTGTCTGAGAACACCAAAGCAAACCTAAATCACCTTAGACAAGTAAAAGTCTATCTTAAAACTTCAAATCCAGATTTAGAGCTTCTGCTCACTAAGAATGCTATGCTTGCACTCAGAGGTACCATACTGGTACTCCAAACTGCACACAGGTTGACTTCTGAGCTGAAGCAACTTACTGTTATGCTGATTTAAATGGAAAAGCTGAGAAGCCGAACTCATTGTCAGCTTCTTCCACCTCTCCCTCTTCATTTCAGTCAACTTTATACATAAACTAAATTGAATCAACAAAATTTGAAAGCTTTCTTCCCTACTTTAGTATCTCTTAATTTTGCTACCTCCTATGGGAATTCACAAGACAGAGAGTCAAACAGACTTGATTAACATAGCTAGTTTGATAACCAAGATGCCATGGCAGGAACAAACAGAACTGTGAAAATTACAGGAGATGGGATTACACCTGCTTACGGGAAGAGAGAAGATTCAATCAACTTCTGCAAGCAAAGAATTGTTGTAAAATGCATGAGTTTTCTGTGTGATTTTTAACCTGATTATTGTAGAAATTATTAACCTGTTTGAAACAGTACATAAGCTTTTGGGAAACCTGAGTAAAATCAAATTCTGATCACCGAATCAGTCTTCCCATCTCTCATCAATCGCCAATACCTCCTTACTTAAGAGTTTACCCCAAAACCACAGAGCTTTCCTTCTAAAAAGTCCCTCTCCATGGACAATCTTGAGATCTCAATATTGTCCATGGATCAAGATATCAAAAGACGTAACAGCAATTCATCACTTAGGTTCACTACTCTTGAACATAAATCTCCTGCAGGTAGCCAGAAAGCTTATTTTCCCAAGCACCTACTGGTATCACACCACCATCAGCCTTAAGACCACAATATCTAATATATACAACCAAGGAGGAAAAGAGGCGTCGGCATTTTGTACAGGTCTAGTTTATTGTTAAATAGTCAACAGAAGACATGACTTGAAGTGGTTAAGAAAAACAATGACATTTTCCCCTGCTGCTGAGCGAAAGTGCTGTAAGTTGCTGAGGTTTTGCACAGACTCTTTGTATGTTAACAATGTCCATGTCTCTGTTGCAGGGAGGAGGGTGGAAATCAGCTGCCATGGATGAACTATTTAACGGTACAAGCACAAGCCTGGCATGCCTCAAAACACTGTGAGACTGTGAGCTATACTGTACCACCATGTATAGATAGCTTTATTCATCCCCATAGTTTATTGCCCCCACCCCACCCCCAGCTCTCTTTCAGGTTCATGGCTCAGAATGCTAATTGCCCAGCTTTTGTTTAGGGCTGGCTGACTGGCTGTCAAGCCAATTCTATTGCCTACTTGACAAATGAGCTCTTTTGCCTCCCTGCAAAGGCTGTAAAGAAGGCCACAAGACTGGATATTGTGCTTTTCCTCTGCCCAAGAAAGTTTAAAGGGGAGAATTCAAGCCAACTTAGCAAAAAAAAGAGAAGCTAGGCACCAAGTCCACAAATCTGTCCCATACTGGTTTTAACCAGCAGCCAATAGGACTCCTGTGAAGTCTGGAATTTCTTTTATACCCTGCAGTTTTAATGTGGCCTGGAACACTATCTTTTTACCTTGAAAAGATTCTGTGAAGCAACAAAAGTATATACAAGTTGATGGCCAGGCTGTAAAACCACACAGCTGAATACAAAGCCACACAATCCAAAACAGAAGTGAATCAAAATATTCCTCACTACCAAATGAAGTTTAAAGTAAGAGTCCTGGAGACCTACTCCTGCAAAAAACACTTACAAACTTACACATTACACAACAGAAGTGTCAAGTTCAAGTTTGATAAAGTCAAGTTCACTGGGGCAGCAGCAAGTCTTCACAGAATGCCTGAGGGCATCTGGCCACCTAGCTCTGGCTGCACAGAACCATGTCCTGATTGCTTTGGAAAAATCTCCAAAGACAGAGACTTCATTCAAATCACCTCTGGGAAAACTGTGCCAGTACTCGGTCACCCTCACATTACAAAAAAAAAAAAAAAAAAGTGTTCCCTGATGTTCAGGGGAAACACCACCTGTGTTTCATTTGGTGTCCATTGTCTTTGTCATTGGGCACCACTGAAAACAGCCTGGCTCCATTCCCTTTGCATTCTTCCTTCAGCTATTTCCATACATTAAGATTTCCGGAGCCTACTCTTCTCTGGACTAGACACTCTTAGCTCTCTCACCTTCACTTTGTAGGAGAGAAGCTCCAGTACCTTAATCATCTCTTCAGCCCTTTGCTGAATTCTCCAGTATGTCAGCATCCCTCTTGGACTGGGGAGCCCAGAACTGGCCTAGGTGTGGCCTCACCAGTGCTGAACAGAGGGGAAGAATTCCCTCCCTCAACTTGTTGGCAACACTCTTAATACAGGCCAGGACATTCGCCTTCTTTGTCACCAGGACACAGTGCTGGCTCATGGTTTGACTTTGTTTACACCAGAACCCCAGGTCCTTCTCTGACAAGCTGCTTTGTTGTCGTACAGTGCACCATTATAACAGCCCATAATGCCTAAGGGATATCCATCCTAGCCTTAGGTAAGCAGCAACCTGGATAGGGAAGTGCTTTTCAGTTATGTCACAGATCTCCCAAGCCCTGGGCTCCACGTCCTTGGCTTTCATCTTCAACTCCTCATCAGCAGTAAGAACAATTCTGTCTGGGATCTGACTGACCTGCCCCCCACTAAATAGCACAGGGCCTGTGAATACCTTGAACTTGATCCTGTTGACAGCAGCCTTTGGCCACTGCCTGTCCTCTAAAGAGCAGAGTGAAATAAAGAACTCAAATTGGTTTGACACAAGTCAATTTTTTCATAGTTCATCTACAAAACTCAAATCTGTCTGTGCTCAAGAGCTCTACAGTTCAGCTATACCTATACAGCATTTTGATTGTTACAGCCATGAACTGAAATACTCTATACTATGCACTGCAGAATAAAACAGTTAAAGAAGCTGGGGAAACACGATCATTTTTCAAGGAAAAACCTGTGCTTTAAACCAATAAAAAGTATTTTATTTTACTTGTTAATTAGAAAAAAATACTAAAAATCCTACTACATATGGAGTCTGAGTTAATGCGTATTAAACTGCAGTGGTTTTATTTGCTTGTCTTTAAACAACATGGCATTTTCTCCACCTTTTAGAATCTGATTTAAATGGTTTAAGATGACTTGATAACAGATGTCCAAATCTCAAGTAAAAACAAGAACTTTGGCTTCTGGCTATTAGCAATTATCAATTGGATGCATTTTCCCTTGGAAAGGGTACATGCTTTCCCATACAGAAAATATGTAAACCCTAAAAAAACCAGAATTCCACCAGAACACCTGCCAGCTGTTAAGACTGGCATACTCAGGACTTCAAACATTATAGTTGTTTTCCCTTTACCTGCTCATTCACTCTAATGAGGAATCATTTGTGTTACCTACTGTAATGACACAAAAATGTTCAAATGTTTTCTTTAAAGCCACTCCCAAACAATGCAGTTCTCTGGGGCTTATACATAGCTACAACTTCTGAGAGTATGTTCAGAGTGTTAAATAAAACATGTTTTTACACCTTCGCTGAATAAAAAAAGTCACAGCACCTCTTTCTAAGCCTGTGTGAGCTATCCAACACCAGTATCATATGGCGTGTAAATATACATATACATCTATATAGGTGTATACAGTGTGCATTAATTAATATCCCATTACTGTTTGTAATGATCTACATCCAAGGCACACACACAGAGCAATTAGAATGTAAGTTAACAACTCAAAATTTGTCCTGAATTTTTTAAAGGCAGAACTCTGGAAGCTTCCAAACCTGTTACTTGTTCTGCTGCAAGTACCAGTTACTAGCCCTAAGCGAAGATCTATTTATAACTTACTCAATGTTTTCCATTAAAATAAGAAAAACTTATTATGTAACTGAATAAAACAGCACCATTGTTAACAGCCAGGTTTTGTTATTTTCAATCTTTTAAACAAAGAAGAAAAGGAAATACTGGTTTTAATTTCAGCTGTTGTCTTTTAGCAAGCCAAACTCTTCATCCAGTAACTCAAGACATGCTGACTTGTTATGTAAATTTTCCCTTGACATTTTATCTTCTTCCCAATTTCTGCAGCAAGCAAACTAAAAATTAGGCTCTGGTTCAGAAATATTTTCTCTTTCCCTGCCTGCTCACCCCACACACACACGTACTTCCCATTTCAAAGCTGATTTTAGAGTGCTGCCACAAAGGGTTTTCTAGTGGCCAGTTTCATTTGCACAAAAAAACCCAACTGTTACTCTGCCTCAGGTTTGCATTGGTTTTCAGGGCTCATCTTGATTTTCAGTTTTTTGGGTTTGTTTTTTAAGAGGAAGAGCAATTAATATGCCATGTTAAGGCAGGGCCTAGTTGGGTATTTTTCAGGAAGCTGCCTTCTGTAGGCTCCCTCTCCATTCCCAGGGACACACTGCCCATACTGCCCCAGCAGGGCGTTCTGGTATCTGAGCTGCAGACTGAGTGTGCAAGGATTGAAATGGTTATTTTATGGGCAAGTGTCGGTCATTGTTTCTTGCCAAGGTATTCTTGGTATTCAAGAACACTCCAACAATGTTCTTCTAAGTGACCCAAGCCAAGGTTTTATTTGACAGAGAGGCTTGATTTTGTTCCAGTAGAAACTGTGTGTGAACACAAAATATGCAGCATATTACTGTTTCAATATTCCATCAGAAAAAGATAAAGAGGAAAAATAAAGTTTGGTGCTATATTCAACTTACCTTTTCATTCCATGCCCACAATCCAATCCCAAGAAATGCTATGCCAAGGAACTAAAAGAAAATGGAAAAAAAAAAAAAAAGAGGCATTAGAAATTTGTGGTCGGTTTTGTCTGCTGGTTTTTTTTAAAGATACATATTGACTCATCCTCTCTGTTGGATAATAATTTTATCAGGACTAAGGGGTGCTCAGTGAGTTTTACAATATGTATCAAGTTTATTTTACAATTCAACTACTTTTAAGTTGAAGAATTTAAAACTTGCACAACCCAGGGATGTCCCGCACAGGAACAGTAGGTGCAATAGGTGTCACTTTATCAGTTCTGAGCAAGCAAGGTTCTTTTTGAGTTTGTAGGACTTAAAGCAAACTCCACAGTCAAATAACACTTTTGTTTGCTATTTTACTATTGCATCACCACTGCCTGTACAAAGCAAATGCCCTCACACTGCTCTCCCAGTGAGAAAGTGATTTTAAAAAATCCTGAATACACATTTATTATCAGTTTTAGCAATGCTATCCATATAAAATAACCCATAATTTCTGAGGGGGGAAAATAATAAAAGTAATACTGGTCTGAAAGACTAAGAATTTTTAAAAGCTCTGCAGCTAGTATTTGATAACTTTTCTGATACAGACTGTTTCATAAAAGAAATTCAATTCCCTTTCTCTTCCAAGGGATTCAACAGCACCAAACACAAAAGACAGTCTTTCCCTCATGATGAAAAAGGAAACGCCATCCTTGCTTTTGTTATATACCTGTGTTCTCCATTCAACTGAATAATTTTAATGCCCTCCATCATTTTCCTTCCAATCATTTCCGTCCAAATCTACAGGGATTTCATACAAAAACTACACTAATGGTAAGTGAAACAAGCAAAACAGGCAGAATAAGCACTCCATCTCCCAAAATCATGATTGCATATTTGGCATGATACAGTATCAATCACATAAAATGTTTAAAAAACATTTAGTAGATGTCTGAGCACATCTCTGAATGTCCATCTGTCCAACTTGCATATCTGATTTTAAAAATGCCAACTAAAAATAAAATTATTTTCACTGTAGTTTCAGGGCATGTAATAGAATGTTGCTCAAACATGAAACTGGTTTCATCATTTCTCCACACTGCAGGGTACATACCTATTTTGGCACATGAATAGCCTTTCTCTTAAGATCTGTATAAACAGTGAAGAATTCTAATGATTTCTCTTTTGCAAACAGAACAGAAGTGTTTTTCTGTTGAAAAGTGGGAGGAGGCAAGAACATAAAGTTTAAAACCTTTCCCAGAAGTGATTTTAACAGTTTCAAACAAAGACTCCTTCCTTACATGCACTTTTTTTGAAGTGACAATTTTACTTTTTATTACAACGATATCTGTAAAGCATAACCCATTATCAAGCAGAACATGCTTGCTACAATGTCTTCAAGTTCCCAAACACCCCTTGCATTTCTGTAACTTTCTCCTCCAAGTGTGCTGTGCCAGCTACCCAAAGGACCGTGCATACTGGGAATGAAAGTTTTCCTTTTTGACTTGAAGGTCATGACTTTAAATTTAAACAACACTAGAAAGTCAGCATTCTTGAGAGGAATCTGTTGCAAGTTTGGCTGCATTGTAACAAAAGATAAATGGAAATGTTTCTTAGATGGAAAGCAGGACTGCTGGTCAAGAAAGTCTTACTACAACAGCCTTAATTATTTATAAAGTACAAGACGTAGATTTGAGAAAGCCTCTTGTGATACACCACAAAAAAGTCAAAAAAAGGTCATCTTACTTATATCAAGACTGCTTTTTTTATGATTATAAAGTTTCCAAAAGACTGTGTATAATCTTCCTGACTACAGTGATTATTTGAAGTTTGAGATAAAGCTGTTCAAGTTTCCAAATCTCTCTCAGACAAATGCAGCTCTTTTTTTGCTGTAACAGGCGCCTTTCCATCTTTCTTACACAGCCAAATAAACAGGAGTGGGAGGGAGGAAAGCTATATATTATAAAAATCCATAAATTACATTTGGAAGTGGCAAACTGTCATTTGTAAAGAGGTACAGACCATTTGTTTCGTGAACAGGTTAACATGGTTTTGAACAGAACAAGCATGGAAAACTAGAATGGAAAACTACTTTACATTCATACGTATCAGCTGTATATCAGAAGCCCAGCTTCACTGACTTTATATAAATTTAATTCAGTCAAGTGTCCTGATCCTTCACTAGAACTTGAGACTTCAGGATAAGATTACCTCATGGGTTGCAAAAGGTGACTTAAACTACAGAGGTCTCGAGCCAGGCCGAGCTCATCCCCGTTTACAGACTGGGCAGATCGTACAGTGCTGAACTGAAGCAACTAAAAAACAAGGTTGTCTAGCTTCCATCAAGAACAAACAAGAAAACTCAGTTCTTAGAGTTTTCCAAAGGATCAGAGAATGACATGCTGCCCAGTCATCTCCATATCCTAAACCAGCAATGCTTTTTTGAGCAGATGAAGAAGAACAAATGAGGAACAACAAGCAAGATCCATTAGGAGAAAAAAGATGCTGAATGGAATAGTGAACTCTATCACAGGATGCTGTGGAAATCAAAAGCTTGATGGCATTCAGAAAAAAAATAGATAATTAACAGAATGGTCCATAGCTATTGAAATGTGATTCTGATGCAGATTCTGGCTCAGAAAGTTTTTATGCTGACACTCATTGCAAGATTGAAATCAGGAGAAGATTGCTGCATGCATGTTTTGTTTGCTAAATGCCTCTTGCCTTGGAGAAACTTTATTTGCTCTACTTGAGACAAAATACAGAGGTAGGCAGACCACTCACCTAAGCCCCTACAGCCATGCCCTAGGAAAGGCTGACCTTTGCACAAACACAGCCTGCAATGGGGATAAAGCACACAGAAATGCTCTCCGTAACCCCCACCGGCAGAAAACAGAGGTTCATGAGAAGACTTACACCTCTCACCAGGATTAACTTTGGATTTTCTTGACAACTATGAAAGAAACTCCTGCATAGCCTAAAATCATTTGGAAGCAATTCCAGTGAGCAGTAAAAAGGTGGAAGTTTACCTCATTATCAACAAAACACTTTACAGAGAAAAAGCCTCAATTCTCCAGACATCTAATAAGACCATCTGGCCTAACTATAAATGGTCACTGCTACAGAGCATATAAAACCTTGATTTCCTTTTTTTTCTTTGCTTTTTATACAATAATTTGCAGGAGAATATTAAAACATTTCTCTAGAGCATTAGCCTCACCAAAAAAAAAATCTCGCATTGCAGTATTTTCCCAGCCATAAGTTTTCTACTAACAAACAAAACCCAAATGTTTTCATATTTCTCTTCTATAAAGAGTAAATGTATTTTAAATTAGAAGGTGTAGCAGTACTTGTACTGTTACTCTGCATGTGAAATTCACTTGCTATTTTCTGAAGTGAATTGACCAGAATTTCAAGTTATACATATTTTATTCTCAGTCTTGCCTGCATAGAGGAAAATTATTCTTTTTTGGTAGGGATGCAGCATCACACAGCATTGCATTGAAAGGCAATTGGGGCAGACACTAACAAAAAGGCCAGAAAATCTTTGAGAGGCACTTAATCGTAGAGTGACCAGCGATTACTAAACATAGGGAATTTTTCATCTCACCTGACCTTCTTAAATAATTTGGCACCAGTTTTCAACCAAAAAGACAACAGAGCAGGCCAAGCAGTAAGAGGTTGGTCAATGTGCCAAGTTCAAGTGTGGTCACATTAAACACTTGTGAGAGGTGAAGTCTTGTGCAGGCACCTAATTTCACCTTCCTTGTGACAACACAAACACACCAGCCGAAGCCTGGCAAAACTGCCAGAGTTCAGAACCAGAGCTTTCTGGCTAGACCTTTTCTGGCTTGTTGGGGTGAGGGGTGTGGAGGGTGTGTTTAACTCCTGTATTTTGGCAGTGTGAAAAAATCCCATGTGCCCTTCCTTTGAGGTGTCACAAGAACTTTGTGCATGGTGTTAGCATGGAGACTACAGGATTCCTACGGGCACTTCGGTGTTTCCTCCAGTGAGCTGTAGTTATTCGCTGAGCAAGACTTCCTGCTGTGATTCATGCAGCACAGCCCAGAACACAAGGTACAGTATTTTACCAACACAGCAGTGATCAGGACAACATGAAGTACAGCATTTCACATCCTGAAATACAGTCAGGAAAACACATGGCTCCTGAGCTTTGTACATATATAAAGCTGCACTGACAAGCTCCTAACCGAAATCCAAAACCCCAAATGGACAATTTTTCCCAAACAACTTCCTCTGCAGTAGTCTGTGCTCAGACTAACTCAGTTATTTTTGTTGCAATACTCACTGCTTCTTTAAAGTATTTTATACCAAATAGGTCATTTTACTTTTTAATTCAGGGCAAAAAATGAGCTTAATATGCATGTCCGTTTTTGTCTTTGTCAAAAAAGGATTTAGTTGTTGGTTTCTTCACTTGTTTAAGTAGCTCTGACAGAGAAAGAGCATCGCAGTAGAAATCAAAATTAAGTTTCACACAGTTTTCTTCTCTCCTTCATGCCACTGATGTGTACTCTGCTTAAAATACGTCACTTAGCATTCTCTCAAGTAGAACAGATAGGACATCCTCTCAACTCTACAGCTCTCACCTGGACCAGTATCACATGGAAGGGGAAGTAGCAGAAGTCTGCTCTTACTTCTTTTTCCATATGCCCCAGTTTCAATGATTTTTCCATTCTCAACCAAATTGTTAATTCATTTCATTTTCATGTGGCTAAAAAAGTGTGCTGACAAAAGGAGAGGCAAACTGCTAACAGCACACCTATACGTTTACACGTCTATGCTAATACTTACAAAGAATGCTTTCTTCTAAAGCCCATTTCTTGTTTGCCTTGTGATTAGCAGCAAAACTCCACATACTACAGTCAGTGAATGAAGGTGCTGATGAAGATGCTGCGTAGGTGACTAATTACCATTTTAATTCATGGCGACATTCAGACATAGAATACAAGACGTGAAACCTATTTCCATTTTACGTGCAGACTCTAAAAATCATTAAACTGTTTCTCACAGATAACTGTATTGATAAAATATTTTCCCTCCCAACATAAAACCCACACATGTGGAATTTAAAAAAATAATAATAATAAAAAGATTTTTCAGTTTCCATCCATTTTTTCAGCTATATCAGAGACTTGACTGATTTTTATAGAATTATCCAAAGGAGAAAAACAGACCTGAGAACACAACGAGAAAAGCTGCCTGCTCCATCTTGCAGGATCCTTTGCATGATGTTTTCTAATGAAAAATTAAGCACACATGACCTCAATTTTCAGAGCAAGACACAATGGCTGTTAATGTATGGGGTTTTTCACCAGTATGGGGTTTTCTGCTCTGTCTGACAAGAAAGCAAGATATATATAATCCCCAAATGCAGAGTCGATTGCCTTCAGTTTCTCACTGTCTTCTCCAGTTCTTTAATAGTAAAAGCAAGACATCTGCTTTCTGTTACTGTTGCTCTACATATTTATTTTATTGCTTTCTGGTGTGCAATTGTATGCACTGCCAATCAGCTTGGAGCAAGAGTCTCTTAAGACTGAAGTCCCTCTCCTCTTGTCCACAGAAATTGATATTCTGGAAAACACAAAAAGAAGAATGAATTATGCCCTATTTCCCCTCCTCCAGCTTTTGAACAACTCCTCTCAAGCCTACACAAAATAAATTTATCTCTTTCCAAATGCACACTGAGATTCTTCAAACTCAGGTCCTCATGTCTAAAGAAAATACTTCATTTGGGGTAGATTTATTTTAAAGGATAAAAAACTTTAACGTATCAGTCACTTTGTAAAATTCGACAGTAACAGCTTTTGGGAGTTTAACATTTTAATTTCCATGAGATCTAGCTCATTTCTTAAAACTAATACCTTTTTTCCCTCATACAAAAACCAAAGACCATGAAGGTAAATACCCCACCACTACCAGTCATTCAAAAAGGCTAGAGCTGAAGTAACAAAATATCTCCATTCACAGTCATTTTGGTATGCCCATCTCACATAGATCCCATCCTTTCTCTTCTTACTACTCTGGAATTCTACTGGAACTCTACTGGAATTTGTTTCACCACACTCTTTCTCTGCTCTCCTTGAACCAGAACAACTTTGCAGAAAGACTGAGAAATTCTGCTGTACACACCTTCCCAAGGATCTCTTCCCTGTCTTCACTTCTGAACTACAGTAAGTGCTACACGTCCTTCTGCTTTTCCTATTGAGCCTTGTTCTTATCAATACCATCCCGTCTCTAGTTCAGTCCTCTCCACTGCAGCATCCATAACTGAAGTCAGCTGCTATTTGCAAAACCTTCCAAAAATTATCTAAGTGGTGCTGTAGCACCATATATAAACAGTATGGGCTTAAAATACACACAACAGAACACTGTAAAATAAAATAATCGGGGAAAAACCACAAACTTGAATTTGACATCCTCTAACACTACACTCATCATTTCTCTTAGGCAGTTTGACAATGCAAAGACACAAAAATCTTCTCATTCTGCCATACAAGTGAGGGATAAAAGAGATATAAGGGCAAAAAAAGCATGTTTTACTTCAAGCCAGGGTGAAGGAAAAAGATCTGGAAGTAGAACTGCAAATGGGTCCTTTTCCAGGTTTGTTTTGCTGCCCAGGGTTAGCGGCTTCCAGCCCCTGAGGACAGCTAGACTTCTGACTTCTTCCTGCTGCTATGCCAGTCTTACTCATCCTAAACTCCTCTACCGAAGCTTCAGACTATTTAGGTGCATCCCCGCCATGAGTCTTCATGTTCTTTTCCTGAAGCCACTGTTCCACTAAAATTTTGAAAAACAACACTACACCCACAAAAAACAGAGAATACATTAAAGTCTCATCAGGAAACTGATACACAAGTGCTCACTTCTTTCAGCTGCAAGCAGTAAAGCTGTAACATCTGATTCAGGCATTTGATATGGCAAACAGAAACAAACTGAGCTAGTCTTTTTCCCAAATAACAAATGGGCAATTACACTGCCTACACAACTGACTGAACAGCTGAGAACATCAAGAGTGCAGAGCCAGGAGACAAACAGGTTGGCTTGTCAACGCAGCAGGATACTCTGAATGCTCAGCATTTCCTTTTGGAAAAGCAGTCTCAACTCCTAGCTGTGCTTGTAGGCTACAGAGAGGGACTCTGAAAATCTTCTATCCCAGCTACACAAGCTGTCACATTCCAGGTTGTTTCACAGGAGATTCATTCTCAGAGATTTCATAGAAAATTCAAATGTCAGAGATTCATTCTCTTCCCTTTGCAGAGAAGCAACCAATGTGGAGGATGAAGGAAGAATGAGAAGACTGAAGCAGTCTGGACAGAGAGATAAGTGAACACCACCAGTTTACAGAAAAACTTGAGCCAAACAATTTAACTTTGCTCTCTTTTCACTTAAAAAAGGAAAAAAAAAACCCAGCACAGAGAAGAGTGAGGATGAAGCAAATGGTGAACACACACTCAAAATGCAAATACACACAGAACTTTTCCTAGCAGCTTCCTCAATAGCTTTACTGCCTCTTCCCTCCACCAAATGCTCATCCCTGGTTCTCTTTCTTACTGTTTCCCACGGTAAGATGTTCAAAACTATTTACAACTAAACTGGTACCACAGATATGAAAAAATCAGATTGAGAAGGCAGGAAGTGAATCAACACAATTTAATAACATGCCAGAAGCCAAGTTCAAGTGTCCAAAATCCTGGCCCTGATAGGATGTGCTTGTATAGATTATCACACTTCTGCCCTGATCAAATCTGCTTCAGAGTTATAGGTTCACCAACAGCAAACACCCAAATGCATGGCATATGTTATTACACAAAATAAATCAACTTCCAATAGCTACAACATTGAGTATAGGGCGATGCAGGAGAAAAGCAGACACCAGAAGGGCTGTGGTAGGTTTATCAAGACTTGACAGCCTAGCAACACTTCACTTTACAAGAATGCACCATGATGTACAGAGGCCAGCAGAACTTTGTTAACATACACAAAAGTAGAACCTCAAAAGTCACACCTGTGCACAACTTGGTTTTCAGAGAGATGTAGGGGGAAAAAATAAAGCCAAATACTAGATAGGCAGGTATTAAAGTTATTTTATTAATACCCATACACAATTGTTATCAGCAATCCAGATGCACAAAGCCAAATTACAAGATACGTTGCATAAATACTGACCAAAATTCTTCATCGCTTCGTATTTTGTAGTCATTGCAAGAGAGAGAAATGTCTCAGAGTAGTACTCTTAGCCAACATCAACATTTCCTATGTGTTACACTAATTGCCCAGAACTAAATACAGACCTCTGAGTGCAGCTTCCAGAGACACTAGAGGGCTGTTGACTGTTGACTTTGAAAAATTCTTTTCCAGAAGGTAACTCAGCTCTGCATTTTGTCTTGTAGTGTGTTGCTTCTTATTAATTCTAGATGTTACTGTACATAGATTAAACAAGATTATTCACCAATTTAAGCTATATTTTTAATTATGTCAACATTAACCAATGCTTTAGTATCTATATTATAAGATATCTTTCTAATTTCCAAGGAACGTAAAATATGCAGGGACTTTGTCCTTTCTGCAACAGCACACTTTGCAGGGGCAAAGTAAACAAAACTGTGATTAAAATGTCTTTTCAAGCACAAGCAACATGGAACAAACTGGCAGCAACAAATGGTCATAGAGCTGTCTACCTGAGGGGTTTGTTCCAAGGCAAAAGTTTCACAGTTTGGCAGAAAGAAACAAAAACAAAAAAACAACCCACCAACCAAAGGAAGGCAGCTAAAAAACAGCTGCTTATCTAAATGAAACACTGTTGACCCTTTGGTTTGCAGACAGCACCAAAAGCACCTCTATATTTGTCATTCTCACACAAGGTGTTGGGGGCTTGACTAAATATGCAGACAAAATCCTCTTCACTTCTGCTAAGATGCCCCTTCAGGTCACAACTGTTTAAGGTGACATGGCAGCGTGGGGTGGTTTTGCTGCCAATATCTTTGCTAGACTTGTGCTGAATATACAAATACTGCACTATCAGTGCAATTTAATTTGAGCGTTAAACTTGCTTTAAGAATAAATGCATTGAAAAAACAGAAATACACTGGAAGATTTCCCATTCACCATGACAGAACCTACTCTTCATATAATTTCAGCTTAGGCAACAGTATGAGCAGTATCACCTCATCACCACATAAAACACTCATCTGTAGCAAGTACAATATTTTATTATAATAATTTATTATAATTTATTATTATTTTATAATAGATTTTATAACTTTATAATAAATTTTATTTATTCACCACTTTGAACTACATTATTTCCATAAACTATAGTTTCTGGTGAATCCACCAGCTTACTGTTTGCACAAACCTTCTCTTCTTTGCACAAACACTAATAGCTTATTCCTGCACCAACACCTAGCAGTAAAACAAGGACTAGTAAAACAAGGACTAGAAAACATCTTTGAGGGATCTGGAAATGTAATTGTAGTACATGCAAATGGCTCCCTAAGAGAAAAGCTATAAAAAGCAAGTGACTAAGACCCTTGTGCTGCAAATCCGTGCTCTTGCAGTCAGTCAGTCTTTGCCTACCACTTCTTCAAAACAACATCCCAACAAAAAAATCCCCAACAACTGTGCACAGAGGACTGGATTTGGTTTGACTTCATGCACTCACTCATCCATCGCTTTAACTTAGTCCAACAACTGCTACTCCTCAAAGGAAAAGTTTCTTTCACTCTTTCTGCTCAGCACCAGAAGGGTTTCAAGGCACCAGGTATATGAGCAGCACAAAGCAGCCATTTAATTATAAAAATATGAATACTGGGTAAGTTTCCACGCCCAGCTGGACATTGTTATAAAAGAAAGCATTTATTTTTTACTGTTGAGTGCCAGCAGTAAAACTCATTTAAAAACTTCAGCTGTTTCCCATGGTACAGTCACCCTGCACAGAATCTCAATAGGGACACCTGCAACCCACAGACTCTCAACTCCAGCCTTTCAGGCAAAACCCATTACACTTGGCTGGATCAATTGGAAGATAACACGATTTTCTAGAACACTGCCTTTAAGAATCCCACAGAATTTGCTGGAATAGTGGTGTTTTGGGCATGTTACTCAATAGCAAGATGTTAGGGCAAGCAGACCTCTGTCAGACTGAGGGGCTCAGAAAGCCTCCTGACCACCCCTGATAGCAGATTTCTCAGCACCAATAATACCGTCAAGGATAGAAACAGATTAAGAAATGTGTGTTCTAATAAACCTGTGATAGAAACAAGGGCAAAAGCACCAGACAAGACATTTCCTCAACTCTGCTTAAAAGGCTTCATGTTCTAAAGAAGTACAACTCCACACTACAGATAACACTATATATCAGCTAACAGATAATTCTAATGATGCATTTATACAGCCAAGAAGGCGTATCTCAGCTGCTAACTGGAGACAATTAATTCCTGCTAAGAACACAAATGTCAAGAGGGTACCCTGGCAGAGGAAGGATAAAAACTTGAGAGTAAAGGAGAACATGCACAGCATCAAACTCCTAAATCAATCTTGACACCTCTCTGTCTACACTGCAACTTCAATCCATGCTAGAAGAGAAAATAAACATTTTGCAACACAAAAGTTCAAGCAACACTATATAGAAAAACAACTTATTTTGTTTTTCTCCCTTATCTGAAAAATAATGCTTAAGTTTTACTCAAAGTTAATAGTGTCAGAGTTTCACTTTTTAGCCACTAATTGACAAACACAAGCAACAGGAAAGGATTCAACTTGAAAGGCATGTTTTCCCAGAGAAGCATTTGGAAAGGAAACCACTCTTAAGATAGCTTCTTCTGCTTTTCAGCCTTGCTTTTGTTTAAGAGCAAGTATATTTGGAAGCTGATTCTAAATTTTGGAAGTAAATGCAAACAGAACAAAAAGTTTCACTGAGCAAGGAAAAGCAATATCAAACACATTTTTCCTGTTTTTCAATAATTCCATTTACTGATCCTCTTTGAAGCAACTATTTGTATATTGACAAACACGCCCAGGAAAATCCAGAATGCTCTACCTGCCTTCTCTTCCATTTCAAAACACTTCAGCCTAGAAAATTTCCCCATTAACCTGTGCTGCTGTTCACTCACTACAAGGCCATTAGAAACCTTTCAAACCGTGAATTGTTTTCCTTTAATTGTATTTGCATACTTTTAGATATTTCTTTATATGAGCTGAAACACCAGGAAACAGAAAGAGACCTTTAAATCTGGTCCTTCCCTGCTGCACAAACTCTGCAATTAACCCATAGACAGCGTAAGAGAGTACCAGCTGTGACCGGGACTGTGGAGCTACCAGCAAGAATCCTTTCCAGCTACTCATGTCCCTTCCCTCACATATAGTGAAGAAAGGTGACCACAAACAAATTGGAACAGTAGGAGGGCTGAACATATGAGACACACAGATGGAATGAAATCCAACAATACAAACACAGTCTCATATATTTAAAGACTAAGAAGATATCTGCTATAAGCTGAAATTTTTTTCACTGGAAACACAACAGAAGACAGCCTTGAAATTGCATGCATCAATCTGAGAGCTGGCAAGTTGATGGAATACAGAAAGAGAAAATACTTGACATTTAATATAACATTCTCAAAAAGCATGTAACTGTTTCTATAAGTTTTCTTCACTGCCATTATCTCTGCAAAGAGAGATATGCAAACGTAAAATGGCCAGCACCACCAGTACAGCTGTATCCCGCTAAATGTTCTTTCAAGTGGGCTCTTCCTTCAAGTGTCACATTGCCGCTGACAATGCCCAACCGTAGGAGTTACAGCATACGGATTAGAACTTCCATAGGAAACCCCACTGCACTCCATCAACACTCACCAATGAAACTGGGTTCTCAGCGGTCTTTGTAAATGGATCTGTGACACTTCATAAGTGGCTGGGCATGTCAGCATAAAACTGCACCTTCATTAACTACACTTCATCCTAAACAATCCTAGGGAGACAAGGCAGCCCCAAGAGTGTAGACTTAAATGCAAACACACAAACAACATACAAGATTACACCCCCTAACTCTTTTGAGTGACAGGTTTTTTTGAGTAAGGAACTTGTCTTCAACAGCTCCTTCTGTGACTGCTAAACTCCTTGTCTCCCTAGTAAATAATCAGGCTTGTGTCACACAAAAGCCAAGTAAGAGGGTTTTCTAGGATCAGGCCCATGATTGCTTTCCTCCAAAGGCACTCCCATTCATGAACCACTCATGGTTAGCCCTTCCCACCTTCCCTGAAAGAACAACACACTATTTCCAGCGTGGGGTGGGGTTCCTCAGTCCCTCCCATTCAGATGTGTCTGCATAAAATCACCACTTAATTCCATGACATTTGCTGCAGCGCTGACCCCTATTCACACAGAAGGCATCAAAGGAGCCCAGTGTAGTGGAACTGCGGCACGGCCACTTTTCTGGCTGCCCTGACATGACCCCTGCTTGGTTTCTATCACTGCCAAACAGGCAGAGCACAAACAAGTGCAGGGTGGCGTGTCACATCCTCTCTCTCGATGCACCAAATCAAGCAATTAGACTCTACGGCAGGCACCCTTAGGGCATTAAAAAGAGCGAGAGCAAGGGGAACAGAGTGTGTGAAGACTGAGACACCGCTGACTGCTTTTTGTCTCTCCTTCACTTAATCCGGTAATTAGCATTACCAGCTCTTGCCTCAGGCAGAGCAGAAGGAAAAACCCTGCATGAGTTGAAATGATATGTCCCAAATTAAGCAATGGGATTGCTGCCCTGCCCGCCATTACAGTCAATATATATGATTTTTATGTAACAATGTGGGACAACAAATCCATCCATAGTTTTCTACACTGTCAGTGTAGTCTATCACTGACTTCCTTGGAGCTCCTACTCCTGCCTCTCCTACACAATTCCTACAAGATATGGATGTTTGAGGCTGTGCTACAAGAACTTACCAGCCCCAATTTGTAACATGTACAAGCCCCTGCACTCTCAACCAACATAATCACATCTCTGCACAAACAAAGAGCTGCTGATCAGCCATGAGGCTGTGTGGAGGCTGGAGCTGCAAAAGAAGCAGCACAAGGAGAAAGCCCACACTCCACAGCACGCCAGTGACTAAGAGAGATTAGATTTGGCTGCTGGCTGAGCTGTCTGTCCCCATAAGACACTGCATCTATTATCTATCTAAAGGCATAAAATACAACTAATTTTTTTTAAATGTTTGAAAAAATTACACAGTTTTAGTTCTTCAGGCAAAAGATGCACAACAATCAGGATATACAAACATACCAAATCATGGCACAATTCCCTCTATTTTCCCTTTTGACTTGAACAGTAACCAAGAACTACTAGAAGCTTTTGAAACTTCCCTCCATAATAATTGCTAATGTCCACAGTGCCTGACTTAAGAGAAACAATTACCAATCTAGTGGTTAAAACTGAGAAGTGGACCAAAAAAGCATAATGGGAAACCAGTAAACTCTCCTTAATTCTATTGCCATCAATTCACATCACAGAACTGGAACAGTAAAAATACTACCATTGTCCTTGAAGCCACCTGCTCCATCTCCTCTTAAAATATATTTTTATTTTTGAAGGAAAAAATCTAATGAGTGTCCACCAGTTTTACCATATTTTCTGTTTCTTAAAATTGCATGCAATCAGTTTTACAGATGAAATTGTTTTACCTCTTCATTTGAGAATAGCACCTGTATTTTTGTATTCTCACACAGTTTATTTTTAAAATGGTTATCCCCTTGCAAAATGAATGCATCTTACAGATCACAGATTCCCTGGAGAAGAGAAAGACAAAAAAAGAGGTTCCATGAATACAGAGTCCGTTCTTTTAATCCACTGAAGGATTCCTTCAATTGTTAGCCCCCAGTAAATATGAAATAACTTCATCCAGTTTGAGTCCTATGATATTCATCCATGCTTATAAAATACATCAATTTCTTTCTCAACAAATCTCAGTAGACAATGTAACACAAACAGATCCTTCCTATTTCTGAATGAATCAGCAATATCTGGGAGCAAAACCTAAGATCCCAAGCTGCCTGACACTATATCCTATGCACAGGAGCCTTTTTTGGCTACTTCCCTACACTTCTATTCAGCCTTTCCATAAGCCAGGAGTGAAAAGACTGGAGGTTTGCACCAAAGTAAGGAGACAACTACGCTGTGGGTCAATCTCCACTGACAGAAGCAGTGCAATTAAGAGCTCAGCTTAAGCTCTGACTTATACTTTCTACTTAATTCACTCTTCCAAATCCCATCACCAAGGGCTTTCCAAGTAATCCAGCCACCCCAGTACTCCAGGTGCACACCACGAAGGCAGGAAGACAATTGATAAAATCACCCCAAATACATGTACATGTATACTGGCCACAAGTAAGCATTTAGAACTTGGGACAAAAGATCTCTAACAACACACAGTCTTCTAGGGTAATGAGAGATACTAGTAAATGCACAATCAGAACTTTGATACATGTTTAAAGTAATAAATTTTTTCATTTTGATCAGAATATTTTTCTGGCTTTAAAAGACAAAATATGATCAGACACAAAAACACTACCTGGATCTCAGACTCCTCTATGCTTCCCGTTTTTCCTTTCTCTTCTTTAGAGTGTGTGGCTCTGAGTCCTTTCTAATAATTGTTTTGCAGTTAATCTTACAAACTGAAATTTTTATACCTGTGTTCAATGATGCCGAAAGTTGCCCATGTGTAGAAATCCCCCTGGAATTACACCAAAACTCCTGCTATTCTCAGCATGTACAACGCACAGTATGGTGCAACTGCATGGTAAGCATCCAGGTAAGTCTTCATTTGCAAAAACCTCATTTCATAATGAAAATTAACATACCACCCTGCCATAATGTGCAAAACAAAACTGAAAATTTAATAAAGAAATCCTGAAAAATATAATATTTGTTTGTAAAAGCTGAGGAGGTGTGCTGTGCTCAATGATCTTCCCTGAGCCCTGCATGGCATCTACCAGTCCCAAAGCAGTATCTTGGCTGTGCGTTATTTTCAGAGATGGTGCACTTAAGTAGTCACAGTAATCAATGCAGCACAGTCCACCTCATGATTTAGAATTTTTTTTAAATGCATCCTTGCATGAAAATTTTCACTTTGGATTTTTTAACCTGAATGTGCACCTTAGAAACTTCTTTGATTCACTCTAAAAAGATAACAATCCAGTAACTTTGACATCTTATCAAAGGTGATGTAGTCTAACCAGTAGTCCCTCATCTATCCCTGTTATGCCTTCAAGAAAAGGCACTGAGGAACACATAAGTAAAATGTGTAATTTTTATCAGTCAAAATGTAGATGCCACCTATTTTTAATACTTTTGCATAAGGCCATCGCTACTGATTTTGCACAGGAAAAAACTCCCTATGGAAGTAAAATTTCTTTCACCCCGAGAGTTGTCATCACCTGTATTCTTCTACTGCAAAAGAGCTGCCAAAAAAATGTTTATACAGAAACAACCTCATGTCCTCATCACCTCTCCATTTACACAAGAGCAAAAGCTTTGCTAGAAGCATATGTACGAACTCTAAGTCAGCAGCTTTTACACAAAACATCTGATCTACTTTTCAGTGAGCCCTCTTTGAACAAGCCACGTGTCCTGCAGCACAGATAAATGCATTTCTATCGATTTTTCCTATCAATTGTTCAGTTCCATCCCACAAAAGCAAAGCTGCAACTTGGACAGTAAGAACGATCAAGAAGTGTTTATTCAATTAGCAAGGGGAATTCTCCACTGAATTATTACTAAGTGAATATTGTATATTCTTACACCAAATTACAAAAAACAGGGCACACTTCAGTGAAATTGTATAGTATGTTTTTTAAAAATCAAAGAGTGATTTGGAGCAATAGATCGAGATTGATACCATTGCACCAGAGATAAAGAAAAAAAAAAACCAGCCCTGAGTTAGAGCAATGAGCTCTTTTACCATATTTTAGAAGTCATAGAAAAACATCTATCAAGTGTAGTATTTCTCCTGAGAAATCCAACACCTAATATTTAATATATAGTTCATTCTACATCATTGTTTTTATTCTATTACAGAAAGTGGTAACTCTGACAAGCCTTTTACAATATTTCAATTAAGATTCTAATACAACTAAGGAAATATGAAAGACAAAACTAAGACAAAGAATACAGCAACTATTTGATATGTAAGCAACTAAAAGCAAGCCTTTTTTTGTAGTTCCTTGTTCAATTTAACATTTAGAATGCTTTATGCAATATCCAAAAGTTTTATCTATTTGTTTTAATTTGTAAACCTTTTCATTACTAAAATTTGATCTGTCTGCCAAATTCAGCTAACTGGGGATTAGGCCAATTAACTGTAAGCACATTTCCCTCAAAACTAAGAGTAACACAGGCACTAGAATTGCAACAAGTCTAAACAATATGAAAAGAATTAACTTTGAGCTATTATCAGTTTCTTGTGTAAATCCTCAGTAAGATAATTTATTTAGCACAAAGGAGCATGGTCAGTCCTGCTGGGTTTATTCACTTTACATGGTCATTTACAGACACCCGGGACTAAGGCTGCAGCTTGTTTTTGAGAACTGTTTTTTTCAAACATTAATTTTAATTTGCACTGTGGTATGAAGCACAGAAAAGGGCACCTGTGTAAGGACAAGAGATTGCAGTGGAAATTCCACGGGAGCTAAAGTAACTGTACTTGCATTGTGCACCAAAGCTACTGCACACAGAACCCAGGAGCTCCTTCCAGCTCTGGTGTGCTTATCTCAACCTACCTTGGGCCCAAAGCACTGACCTCAGGGCAGGGGCGATCAGCTGTTTTCAGAGAAGGGCTCTGAAATGTCTCTAGTTTAGATGCTCTCATACCTTCAATTGGGAGAGGGCTGACAAGCAAAATGCATTTTGTCTTGATGTATAGAGGAAGATTCTCTGTTTTCTGTTTAAGACCATTTAACACATGACAAACTGAGAGCTAATCAGTTTTACACGTGCAAAGACACATGGAGTTAAATGGCAACTTTGGTACAGTGTTTATACTGTATATGAAAAAAACATGCGTTTACTACCATAAAACAAACAAATACCTAAAACTATACTCATGCTGCTTAAATCCTTATTATGTCAGAAGAACTTGAAATAACTTTGGAAGACAAAATCACCAGAAAGAGGATTACAACAAAACATATGGAAACTGTTGCATGCTTAGCAAAATTGAACATTAGCAGCAGTCCAATTTTACAGCTGCTGCTAAAAAGCCTTGGGCCTGAACTACAATGCACTACACTCTGTATCTTTCACTAACCTTAAAACAAAAACAACTTCAAAAGCATATGTAGACCTTTCTTCTTTTTTAGCAGTAGTAACCTGAATGGAGACCTTCTATTAGCAATTCCTAAGGTCATGAACTTTTATTTACATACCAGACTGTTTGCCATGTAGTGTCAATAATCTGCTGATTAAAGGTCTCTCAAGTCCCACAGACACAATAGACCATGACAGTTTAATGACCTGCTTATCATTATCTGGTGTAAGATACTTCTAGAAATTAACATTTTCACATTCCAAACTAGTCTTGGAATTAAAGAAGTTTAGAAACAATGGTGAGAGACCTGAAGCTATAAATCAGACAATGAAGTGCAAGAACAGATGGAGGCAGCACCACCAGAGTTAATGACCAGCCTGACCTGCAGTACACATGTTACAAGTTGATTATCACAAGTGCCTGGGAAGTGGCCGCCCACAGTAAGCAGGGGCTGACCCAGCAATGAGACGGCAGCTACAGCTCCCAGGCTCTCACCATGGTTTTGCCACTGACCTGCAGAAAGACCCTACACAGGTCATGTCCCTTCTGTGCCTCAGTTTTCCCTGCCATCTTTTGTCTTGTCCAAATAGACTGAATTCTTCAGGACAAGGCCTGTCTCAAAGCTGATGGTTAAGTACAATGCTATCCCTGTTGCACAAGCAAAAAAACCCAGTAGTTTCTCAGGCTCAGAAAGGGTAAAGTGTTGATGAAACATTGGTTTCTTGTTGTTCAATTAAATGAGACTGAATCTGGGGGATCGTGACAGATTATTGCTAGTTCACTTCCACTTTAACATACTGAACACACAAGGAAGAAGGCAGCACATGAAAAAGCATTTAGCAAAGGTTTCATTTTAGCAATACTGCCAACACTCACTGTTTTGGCCATACACTATTATAGTGGGTTACAAATCCATTGTTTGATGGATTGAAAGTCTAAAGAAAGGGAAGGGAGGGAAAAGGGAGATAAATGTAGGTGTAAAGGAATGGCTCTATGGACATTTGATAAAAATATCTACGAAAATCCCACAGGAGACACAAGAGAAATGCAGAGACCCATCTTTTCTAGTGGCCTGTCCTAAATGCCAGTAGGAAAGAAATCTAAGAGCAGCTTTATCAACCATTTCCACCTGACAAATTTTCATCAGCTCCAGGATATTAAAGGCCAAATGTTTTGGTACCTTTTAGTCACAGCAGGCAGCTATACTTTAAAAGATGCAATTAATTTGTGTGACAAAGCCAAATAGTTTTTTATCCTATTAAAAGCCTGAGAGTCAAAGAAGGAAGAAAAGAAAAATAAAGCAAAGAACATAAAAAGCACGATAGAGGAGGTTCATGTGACTTGTGCTGTCTAGTTCATTTTCTCCTTGCCTGTCGTAATTAAAGTGCATTTGGGATCAACATAATTAAGTCTAATAATGCCACACAGGATTCTAAGAGAGCAAGGTCACTAAGCTTGTTTGCTACAAGCTGCATGTCCTTGCCCTTGCCAGAATAATATTAAGTGCTGACCAGATTGAAACCTGTCCCTTGTGATATTTTTTGTCACTCTTGGATGTCACAAATACAATTCAGGAAACACCAAGCTGGTTGTGGCCAAAATCACAGATGGGCCCCAGGCAAGTCAATGAAAAGATACTAACAACAACATGAAAACAAAATAAAAGGAAACCAAATTTGTGGTAACATTTCTCTCTGTGGGCAATACTAGCTACTTGGTATTTTGTCTGTTCCAAAATTCCTCATCTGTTTTGCATGTCCACCCAGTTCTCAGAAGAGGAGAAATTCCCCTATGAAACATGGCTTGGAACAAACCCCTTGTTTTGGGACAGCAGATTTCTTCCATTTCATTTGCACTGCAGATTGCATTCATTACATTAGATTATTTTAAAAACAAATAGAAACCCTAAGAAACAAGAAATGAAACTTGTTCCAACACGCCTTTAGGCAACAACCAGCTTTAATCAGCTCCTCCAGAGAAACAAAAAATCCAAACCCCACATAATAACCATCCCATGCACTGAAACATGACATAAGTTTACTGTTCAGTGACAAAATGTTCATTCTTTAATGTTCCCTGACAGTGTTATTAGCAATGAAGATTGCAAAACAGATCTATCTTGAGTTTTCCATATGAATTACCCACTTTAGGCAAGTACTACTAATTTAATGTAATTTCAACTGAATACTTGCTGTGCAGTCACAAAGATGTTTAAAGGACAATTTCAAATTAGAATGTTCTTGGAATCATTATGTTGAATATCTTTATGTTGCTTTTGCCTTTTTTTGTTTGTTTGTTTGTTTGTTTGTTTTAGTTGGGACAGGGTGTTTTGTTTGATTTAATAAGAAAAAAAGTAAGTTACACTTACAAATAGAAGGATTTCCAGGAGTTTCATGTTTTCATCCAAAATATTGACTCTGCTCATTCAAATACTTTTATTTCTTGCCACAGAAAGCAAGGACAAGAAAAAGTAAACTCTACATCAAAATTGGCAGAGTAGTCAAAGCAAGTAAGCGGCCATGCAGCACTCAGTTGGAGCCCGAGGTTAAGCCACAACAGTGTATCAAACACAAGAAACAACAGGGAATTCCTAAAAGCTTGAACACTTCACAAGGGAGCATCTCCTTAAATCACAGAACCAGTTCCAGAGTTTTTTACCACACTCTTGCATAAAACTTCTTCCTTACATCTTATTCAAATCGACCCTCTTCAGTTTGAAAAATGTAACCCTCTGTTCAAGCACAACAGGACCTCCTAAAACACTTGTCCCCAGCTTTTCCATAGGCCCTTTTTAGGTACTGGAAGGTGCTGGAAGTTCCCCCCAGAGTCTGCCCCTTCCCCAGGCTGAAGAGCCCCAGTTCTCAGACTCTCTGCAGAGGAGCTCCATTCCTCTGATCCACATTCATGGCCTCCTCTGGACTTGCTCCAACAGCTCTGTGTCCTCCCTGTGCTGAGGACCCTAGAGCTGGATGCAGTACTCCAGGTGAGGTCTCATGAGAGCATCCTTTAAAATATTTTCAGGAATCAGTAGGAGAAGGATTTTAAGCTGCTGTTGCTGCTTTCAGTTTAAAGAATGAAAATACAGCTCCTTTGTCATGTTTGCCATGTATGAAGGCAAACTTCTGCCAAGCCCAGCTCCACTTGGAAAACAACTGAGAAACCATTACGTCAGATATTTACCCACTTCTAAAATTAATAATGACTCTGAAGCAAATCAAATAATGAAGTTTCTTTTCCTCCATTCAGAGAAGGATGAACAACTATAAAAAAACTACAAAAAAAAATAGACTGGCAATTGTCTCTGTACTTGTTAGAAAATAAAACCTGACAAAAGGTGTCCCTGCCCATGGCGGGGTGGGGTGGAACTAGATGATCTTTAAGGTCCCTTCCAACACAAACTATTCCGTGATTCTGTGTGGGGAAGACTATTATTTCATGCCACAAGACTGCACTTCCCCCTGTGCACTGCAAGTGCTCTTAATGACACCCACTGCATTTAGATCACAAATGTTTCCCAGGGGACACTGACACAGCAGCTGTGCATTGTGCTGTTGAAATTATTTTGATTAATGTCAACCTACAAAGTAAAAACCTCATTTTAACAGTATTATCCACCCACAAGTTCTCTGGTGCCTGTTCTGGGCCCCATTACCTCCAACAAGACTAACTAGTCTTGAGTATTTTGAAGGAACTTGAATTAAAAGGCTCCTATTATCAAATCTGGGTAAGTAGTCTTAGTGAATCTACTAGGACATGACAGTGAGAATGGAGAGAATAGGCTAAGTATGCAAATAATTACCAATATCTCCCCACCAAAATGGAAGGACATGACAAGTAATTTCCAGGTGCCTGTCCTGTATCACTCAGTATTTTTCCTACCAACAGGATAAAAGAAAACAGCACACTTAAGAGGTCTTCCTATAGCAGTCAGAATGAGACCTCACGTTTATTTTAACCAAGTCCAGAGATCTAGACAGAATTATATCCTCCATTCAGCAGAGGTAACATACAAGGAGCTACTCAAAAGCTGACACAGCCAAGTGCAGAAGAGCAGTGTAGAGAGCAGCATAGAGGACAGCATGTGGCAGCTCCTCATAGAAAAGGATCTAATACAGGATTACTGCAATGGCTGATGCTTGTTAAGACTCTCAGTGCAAATAAATTCTGCCCAGACTTCAAGATCCCAGCTATATATACATACACATATATAGCATGTAGAACTCTCAGGATGATCCCCCATTTGCCATCCTTTTCCTCCCTCCAACGGAAACACCAAAGCACTGCTGTGGTTTAAGCCACAACAACTATGCGCTTTGGCAAATCCAGTCACACACTACTTCCTTATTAAGTGGGCATCATTAAAAAAATTAAAGATCAAAAATAGTAACTGTTTTAAAGAGCTAAAAATTCTAAGTTGAGTCAACAAGAAAAAGCCACTACACACTACACAAGACCCTACCCCCTACAGGAGCTTAAAACTGAAGCCATATATCCTGCAAAATACAGACAGTAATCCTGATGTTCTATTTAGACCCTTTAAAGCTTAGCTGGATGTTACATCTAGTTTTAGGCATTTAACTTTTACAAAGATATTGTTTAGAGTACCTAACAAACCAAAGAAGTAACTGTTGGCCTCAAAAAACCCAGCAGGCATAGAATCTTTATTTACAACACAAAGGACAGCAAACTTGTGATAGACTCTAATGACTGCATAAGGAAAAAGGAATAACCTGTACTCTTGGTTCACAACAGAAATAGGCTGATGTTTAATCAAAGATGAGTCACACGAGGCATCAAGTAAAGCTCTGACAGGAGGACAGTAGAACACATCAGCTTCTCTGGTAAGTCCCTGTTCTATTACTTTCTTGAGCCAAAAACACTGATTACTTGAGCCATCCCTGTATGATCCATTATTAAACTGCCTCCTTGTTCAACAACACACTTGTCTTTTCAAAGAACTTTCTTTTGTTACTGGTATACTTCTGGGGGCCTTTCCTAGCAATTTTTAATGTCCTAAGACAGTCTGTACTGCAACCAGGCTTTGGCCTGCTGGGTGGCACCCCTGGTGCCCCAGAATGTCTGCACACACCCACACACCCTCTGCCTGTCTTTGCTCGTGTTTCTTCTATGCTTTTTTTTTTTAGTATTTGAATTCATTAAAACTCCTTGCTTAGCTCAATATCCCTTCTTCTGACACTCTTGATACTCCGCGAACTGGGATGATTTGTTCTCAACCTCTCAATAAGCTTTCCTTAAAGACCTCAATCAAAACAAACTATTAGCAGTTTTCTGTTGTCAAGTATTAATAAGAGAAGCTGATTTGGCTTCAAATCTTTTTCTTTATCTGAGATTCAAGAAACAGGTTACAAGGTGGTGTTAAAATTTCTGTTAAAGAAAGGCAAATACTGCAAAAGCAAGAAAAAATTGTAAAAATAAGATGTAACTAAAGCTAGTACAGACTAACTTACAAGCTGCCGTTGTAATTATGTTGCCACGTCTCACCCCCTGTCCCAGGCCTGCAATGAATACATTCTTTGCTTTTGAGCTGAAAGCTTTTTCTTCTAGGACAAGAACAAGTTGAGTGTATGGAAAGGTTTTGTGAGTGAAACAGAAATTGCAAACTGAAGAGACTAATGCAGACTCCAGATCTGTCAGTAGACACTAAGGATAATAATCCTCTACACCTCAACACCCTTGGTGTTATTGTTTAAAGTCGTCTATTACGGGTCACTATAAAAGACTTCATACATGCTGCAAATGACCACTTGGAAAAATCTGACAATCCCGCCTTTCTTTATCCCCAGGTTGGAAAGGGAGCTAATTCACTCCTCCAAACTAGCATCTTGCTGAGGATATAAGTGCCTCCATCCTCCAACTGAGACAGACAAGAGATCCACTTTAGAATCATGGGCACAAAAGGCCTAAACAGTTAAATGGATTTGCATGGTGTGTAAATCACATACCAACTAACTGCTGCTTATAAGCTTTTTCTCATGAACCTTGTACCTTCCACACAATACCATGGTTGAGAACAGATAAAATATTAGTGCAGTTTGCCTTGTAGTAGCACAGATTTTTTTAAAAGATCTTACTCCTACTGCTAAAAAGAGACAAAGAAGCTACACCAACTGGAGAAATCTGAGAAAATATTCTATGGCAAAACGCTGGCAACTGTCACATTCATCAGCACAATATCAACATCGAATTCTAACTCTCTTTAGCCACTCCTCCCAAAAGAAAAAACTGAACATAATAATTTCTAAAGACCAAACAGAAATACCAATATTAGCAATAAATTTTATTTGCAGCATTTCACTGCTTTATCCCCTAAACCCTCTTCTTTTGCAAGGCAACCCCATTTCCATCAGCATGTTGGTTGTGGCTGAGATGGAGTTAATTGTCTTCACAGTAGTTAGTATGGACTATATTTTGGATATGTGCTGGAAACAGTGTTGATAACACAGTGATGTTTTCATTCCTGCTAAGCAACTCTTGCACAGTCAAGGCCTTTTCTACTCCTCATCTCACTTCACCAGTGAAGAGGCTGGGAGGGCACCTGGAGCTGAGAGAGGAAATAGCTGGGACAGCTGACCCCGACTGACTCAAGGGATATCCCACACCAAATGACATGTTCAGTATGATGCAAACACAATGTGAAAGAACATTTTAAAAGTTTTAAAGCAAAACCATATTAGACCTCAAGAACAAGACATTTAACTGTCCTGCAAGGGTCCTAACAACATCCAGACCAAGAAATCACCGGATTTCTTGGCTGGATAATCATGAAAGTTATCACTACGGAGTAATCAAGTGTCTAGCTGCTTGGAAACTTGTTTAGGATGATAAAGACATTGTCCTGTTTAATTTCTCAATTTGTCTGAGCCATCGGCTGAATCTGATCAGAATATCTTCTGAAAACACAGAGATGAAATTTACCACATTGCCAAACAAACAATTTCATGTTGAAACAAGAAACTTAGGAGAATGCTTTCCCCTAAAAATAAATAAAAGTAAAAAATTAGGACACTTTCTTGGTTATATTTAAATAAATTTGTATTTCTTTATTTATAGATTCTCAGGAAGTTTGTTGACCTTAGAAAGGGAGATTTTCCCTAATTTATTGTTATTGGAAATGGTTTAATTTGGTAACATACAAAGGTTAGCAAAGAGCCTCTTCTCCCAAGACTCCTGAATACTTTCCCCATCTGTGCTTTCATACGTGAATGCCCAGTTTCCAGGATCCTTGTCTGGACAGATACAGCCCCAGCAAGGAGAAGCCTTTGCTCAGCTTCCAGCTCACTGCTGGAGGTCGTTTGTTTAGGGGTGATGCTACTGTAAAACAGCATGACAGTAAGTACTGCTCTGCATAGAGGCACATGAGGCACACTCATTTTCACAGTAATGACCTTGCTAACACAAGCAACCTCTACTGCATTGCAGTCATGCATTGTTCTTGCTTTGAGGAACTTCTTGTAACTTGCTCAAGTAGAATTGTCGAGGGCCAGACTTGCATCTACCACTGAGAATAAAGTGTGGTGTCTCAAACAAAATCACTGTGAGTACTTCTCTAGCTGAGAAACAGTAGTGGCATTTACTGAAATACTTCTGCTGTTTATTTCCTGTAATTACTTCTTCAAACCCTCATCTATTTTGATTGCTAAAGGTCCATGGCTAGCAAGGCTTCCTTTGGAGAAAGCAGGGATATAGCTTCCCACCAAGAGGCCTTTAAATAAGAAGCATGTTTTGTAGACAAACTGGCCAGTGCTCAATATATGCTTCTACTTTTCACCTGAAATGTGAAAAGCATTACTTGAAATGTGTTAGCAGAACTCTGTCCCTCACAAAAGTTTAACGTCTCCCTAACCTTGGCCAGCCTACTTACTGTGACCTGTATCTGAATCTCTGACCTGCATATTATCTTCACCAGAAAAAGTAGAAATAAGCACAAACATGATGCAGGCAATGAGCTAGAAAAAAAGCTTTTCTCTATCCCTTCCCCCAAGATGATGCCAGTCGAGGAGCGACCTGTTGCTTACACGGAGTTGGCAAATTGCCCTTAGGATAAAGAAAGCAGATGGGTTATGAGCTACTGGACACTGAAAGGCTTAGACTTAGAGAGGTAAGAAAGGACATTGTTTGTTAAATCCATTCCTTAAAAATCCTCATCAAAAGGCAACCGTCCTCTGCTAGCTGGCAGTTCATCTTGATGTCAGATCAATCAGGGCCACTGGTGCTTCAACAGCTGTTGTTACACTGATGCCCCAGAAGTAGTTGCCTAGTTCATACCTATTTCTAACAACTCTTTTCCACCAATCTGCAATCTTCCTAGTCCACTCAAGAGTCATGCAAGAAACATCCAAGATAACAGCTGAAGAAATGAGTATAACTTCTTGGATGAACGCCAGTAGTTCCCAGAAAACAGATCTTAATTCTACATTCCATCCCTCCAAGGCCAACTACAGGGGAAAATGCACTAACAAATTTCTTAGGGAAACTTTAATCTCTTTGGACTGAGACTGGGAGGAGTAAAACACAGGGAGTCCATGAAGGCAAAGAAAAAAGCCTAAAAGAGACAGATGTAAGGGAGAGGTGACATTTTCAGATTTATTTCACTTGATTGAACAAAAGCACACATCACTTGGGCCTTTTGTCCAGAACAAGGGAAGACTAGAAATGACAAGTGAAAAAATAACCCAGACTAAAGAACAAATTCACCCAAGAGCTTAAGAGGGGCTAAGCTAGATCTCTGTACTATTTATGTAACAGAAAAATACCGAAATGACTGGCTATTTATGAGTAATTATCACAGCTATTATAAAAAGATTTGTTAAGGGAATTTTGGCTGTTATATAATTATTCTATGGGACACCATCTGTCTTTAGGTCTTCATAAAATTAAACATATGTTGTTTTCACCAACTGCTGTAGTAGACTCACATTCTCATCCTGCTTACGTGCTGCAACATAAGAAGTCTATTCATATCACTGGGAATATGTCAGAGCCAAATATCAAGTAGTGCTCTGCTAGCAGTTCCTTTGGAAAGCCAGGCCTCCTCCTCCCATGCTCAACTAATAACTCAGGGTAACACAAGGGTTGCATTATCTCATCATACACAGCTTAGCCTCTTGCTTTGCTGCAGCTTTCCTTTGGCAGCAGAGCTAGGATATGAATATTAAGGGATATTCCCGCTCTTCTTAGGGGTTTTTTTTCCCTCCTCTTTCAAGTTCAGGAAGAGGACAACTCAGAACTTTGACTGCTCGAAGAGTTCCTGTCAATAAAACAGGGTCCTCTGCAACAGGTTCCTACTCCATCTCTTCAGATAAGGTTTTCTGATAGGACCAAAGATATATATATAAATTTTCCTTCCAATAAATATTGCAGATGTGGGCCAAAGGCATTCAGAATTATTACAGAGGAGGGGATAAGATATTTAGCACCTTACATCCCCTGTGTTCTTGACAAGAGGTCAGCAAAAGTTTGAAGAGTAGTGGTACAAGAATTGTCCCACAGCAAGAAATGTCCCACAGCAATCAGTCCACTGGTAGGTCATGGTACAGGACCAAGACTTTGCAAAATACATTCCTCCTCCCTCTCAAAAATTAGTTCCAAGTGGCCAGAAATTATGCTGGCTAGTCACAAATAAGCCTTGCTATTTTGAGATATAATATAGAAACAAACAAAAAAAAAAGCCCACCCAAAACAAACAAACAAAAAGTAAAACCCAACAAACTCAAAATAAGACAAAACAAAATTAGGTGCTGAATCAAGGAACGGCATGGAAGACCCAGCTGAGCTCCCCAGAAGCAAGATTACACACAATATAAAACATGAAACAGAATCCTTTACCCATACCTGCAAAGGCTCTCAACTCAAAAGCCCTTAGAAACAACTATGCATCAAAAGCTCAAGCTAACAGTGCTGCTGAAAACAAATGAAAGTTTAAACCAAAACACATTTTACCAAATAAAGCCAGACCTTTGCATCAAGTCTATGTTTCTGTTTCATTACTTCCCTTAAGCACAGAAGCATCAATACAATTTGTCATAGCCACTAGGACAGTTACAACACAATTAGCTGAAGTGGGCTGCCTCTCTTTCCAAGTGCTCACAGAAGTAGCAATGACCTCAGGAACTGGACAAGCAAAGTAATCTGATTTCACTTTTAAAAAATTTTATAATGACTGGCAAGTACAAAAAACTGTCAGATATAAAATAATCCTAATTAAAAATTGAACAAACTATTGATTTGGCACTATACTTGACCTATTAACATGTTAGAACTGATAAGAAGTCCTGCAAATTTAAGCCTCTTACAGAAAATTGGCTACAAGGCTTTAAACAAAAGATATGCAATGCAACCAAAATTATCTAAATGAGAAGAAACAACAGTCTTAGACTGAAACCATTAGGTAAGATTTACAGAAGGTATTTGGTGCAGACCCACACATGCTAGCCACTGCTAGGGCGAACTACTGTCACAAGTCACCAGCTTCGGTTCTGAGAGCCTGACAGCACTTTGTGTAGCCACACAGGTGGTGCTGATAAGCTTGTGTGTTCCATCCCCATTTGGACCATCCAGTTAAGAGCAGGGCTCCATGATTCTTTTGGGTCCATGCCAACTCACTAATTCTGTGATAAGTATTTTTAAAAGTAGCACTCCACTCAGTTGAGAAGGAAGGACAGTGTGTGGCAACAGCACTCAGGCCATTTTTGTTCTGCAGGAATAAAAGGAAATTAGCAGGGCATAGCCCAAGGCCAGAGCAGGAGCTGCCTGGGCCCTGAGCCTGTCACAGGTGGGTGAGTAAGGCCCCCTCAAGCCACCTGCGGCACTTTCCATCCAAGCCTAGAAACACTCTGTTTTTTGTGACTGGGCACTGCATGGCACAGGCCCACACAGTGCTCACCCCACACTTAATGGTCAGTCCAGCAACTCCTGCTGTGTCAAATACAGAGCTGGGTAGCAAACAGACCCACAGAGTGGCTTCTTTTACCCTTCCCTGACTCCAGGCCATGCAGATGTGTTCCCTCATGGCAATCCCCTGGTATCAATTAATCAGCCAATTTAATCAGCCCAGCTGCAGCACTGGGACACCTGGCCCCAGGTGAACATTTACCTCCTAGCACTGGGCAGCGTGGACTGGACCGACTGACCAGTTTCCTATCAGAAAATCTATTCTGTTAAAAGATGCTTCTGGCAAATCTCCGTCAATTCTTTCTGTCCTTCCAGATCCAAATAAGCTTCTAAGAGTTTGGCTTCACACAAATAGTGAGAAAAGTGAAAGACAAAAGTTGAGGAAGAAGGTTTTTTTAATCCTACTCAACCTTCAGCATTCTCTGGTTAGAGCTCTTTAAAATACCTAATGGCAAATTAATCAGGCAGAGTTTCATCATTCCAAACTGATTATATATTAAATGTTTATGATTCTATCAATAGTATTGAAGCTGGGCAGTGGACAGTGGGAAACACTGCACATCCAGCACTGCTCCATCGTGTTACATCTTAAGAACTGTACTAAACACATATTTGAAATATATTTACAGTTCTGTAACCTAAGGGCAAAAATAATTCCACCTGCCATGATCTGCCCGGTTTCAAGGCAAAAAACCTCCACACACAAAAACAAAGAGACAAGATTATCTGCAAACTGGTACACTTTGTTCAAACACCTTTGCTAAGTTTCCCCATGTTAATCCCTTTCTGGAAAAGCATAATTTCTGAAATTGGGAAAGCCAATTTCCCTGCTTGCTACCTCTCCCCAGCCAGTGATGGCACAATACAGCAGAGCAGCTGCAAGTCTGAGGACTGCCAGCTTGGGGCAGCTCCACTCAAGACAAAAAGGAAATGGATGCTGCATGACTTCCATTAAAAGCTCCATCTCAGGGCTGATACAGACACTCCAACTTGATTAATAAGCATAGGACTGGAGCACAGCAATATTTCTAGTATATGAACAAAATCAGTTCAAGTAATTTAATACCAGGGAACAATATTTAGATTCAGTAACAAATTCATTGTTAAAAAGATTATTTATCACTAGTTACTATAGATGTATTTTTATGAGCTCCTGTTTGTTGATCTTTAAATTGCTTTGTTTCCCTACAGATTATACAAAGAAGGTAGAAAATAATTTCCTTGAAACACAATCCAAGAAAAAATTATAGTGTAAAATAGGCTTTCAATAGCATCAGTGCCAATACATCTCACACAATGAAGCAACTTCTAGCACACTGAGAAGTACAGCTTCTGGGAGAAAATGTTAAGATAAAGTCTCACTCCAGCTGATGAGAAAAGCCCACTCACTGTAAAAGCCTTTTCACATGCAGGTAGCTCTGCTACTCTTGAATATGAAAAACAAGTTCCATCACATCACTCTTCCCAGCAGTGCTGCTTCTGTCCTTGAGCTCTGCTGAAAGCATGAACAGCAAGGAGTGCCTAGAGAAGGCATCTGGAGTACACCTAACCATATCTGAAGAGAAACTCAAATTCATGGGTCAGCTAACAGCAAAATAACCTTTGCAACGAAAAGTTTTCCATCTGCTGCTTCAGGAGCATAGAGTTACATTTCATTTAATTTCATTGCAGGAAAAGCATATCCCTAGGAAAAGGGCAGGAATGCAGTATTCTCAGCTAATTACGGAAGCACTAGAAGAGAATGATGCACTCCTGTGCAAAGCGCAGGTAGAACACAAAGATTGTCTGTCCCCACAGCAGGCTGGGGTGTCACCAAGAGTCAATAAAAGTGAAAGGGCAGCACAGCAGCTACATAACCTCTCTTGGCAATGTTCATGCACTTAATTCATGATCATGGCTACCTGTCAATAAAGTTATCTACACTGTAGTAAATTCAAAACACCAATTCCCTCTTCCCTGCAATTCTGCTGAAGAGACTCTGGTCTAAAAGTAAGAGAACCTTCCTGTCCTGTTCCATGCAATACGCATGCACTAGCCACTGTGCAAGCAAACGAAAAATCACACACTACAGTAATCCTAAAAAAGATACCCCAAAAATTTCAGGTCTAAATAACTCAAATCACACTTGCTATTCCGCAGGTTAATCATTCAACTCTATTTCTAAGGTATAAGGTAAAAATGCCAGTTGCATTTAAAAAGGTCAAAGCAGGTTGCAAAACAATGCTGAAATGCAGGGGTTTACATGGTATAAGAACTGATGATACACTGGAATGAAGCAAGGAATAAAAATAAAATACAGCTCACTGTATCACTATGAATATACAGCAATTTACTTGGAAGTTAAAACAATTTTGTATTCCTGCAGTGAGCAACTTGCATTAAATGAAGAAGTAAAAAAAGTGAGGACAAGCATGAACTACAGGTAGCTTAAAAGCAACCAAAGTATAACAGATTTAATGCTCCCATTAAAAACAGTCTTCAATAAACTTGTGCTTAGTTAGACTGCTTGATGTTTGACATCTGCACACAAAAGAAATCTTTTTAAGTTCCTACCATTTCAAATTCACTGCACCACTGCATTTAGCCTGCAAGCAGAAAACTGACAACACCACAGAGACCCTCCACTACATTCTCTTATAGTTGATCCCAATTTCCTTTCCAGGTATATGTGGGCACATAGCGATGTGCTTTCTGGCAGGGTTTGGTCTGTGTCCATGCAAGAAACCTTTTACTAGCAACAGTTCGTGAGCCTCAAATCTTCTCTCCAATGCTCATTTTCTCCTCCACCCTGGCACAGAGGCTGCTTCCTCCTCAAGACACTCCTTTCTTCAGCTGTACTCCAAACTGGAACTATGAATTATGTCATTTTCAAAGGAAACAAAGTAAGACATAAGAACAATACGTTTTCAACCTATATAATTTTTACCACTTCAGCTGAGAGAGCTGTCAAACCAACAGTGACACCAGTACAATTAACAGTGTTGCTTGCCAGCAGATGGGGAATCTGCCACCAACACAGTCACTTCATATAACACAGAGCTAAAACTCACCAGAATTTTTCTGAAAGAATGGTCCTCAAAACAAACTAAATAGGATTAGGGTGGACAGATTTTCTTTTTTGTTCTGCAAGAAGTTACTGAATGTATCCGGAAGCATCAGGAAAAAGCAGTATTATTACTATACAAAGATTTGGAACTTAAGAGTCCTAATAATCAAATCCTTTGAATTAAACCAGCAGATGAGTCATTTGCAGCTCGCTACTCTCTTGCTGATCTGTTCTGCAGCCACTAGAACACACTTGACAATGATCTAGATTTAAAACTTAAGCATTAATTTTGCATGCACAGCACTTAGCAGAACTGAAGTTTTGATCAACAAATGAGCCACCAGTGCTGAAGAAAACAAAAAGAACTAGCACACTAGAGCAGAGTCCTTATCTTCTGCTTCTCCTATGATCACTATGTCCTTCAACACGGTAAAAGGAACCCCAATAAAGAAAGTGATCTTTCCCAGCAGGCACTGCCACATGCAATTCACTCCACACCACGGGACCCCAATAACACTACAGCAGTGTTGAAAATACATTCCCACATCACCTGTGCCAGCTGACATCAACCTGGCACAGCTGTAGCCACTGCCTGACACTGCTCTTTTAGCTGGTCACCAGTTTCATTTCCTCAGAGCATCTGGTTTCCAAAACCTTAGGCAAAAGCTAATTTTAGCAATGGTGAGTAATCTTAGCAGACTTAAGAAGCTCGGTGTGGTTATGTTTCAACAGCCTTTTCTACATTTCTAAGAGTCCATGAGCTGGCTTCTTCATGGTCCTTGTGGTTGCAGGCTACAAATGGAGCTCAAGGAAGGAGCCCACAGAAGTCCATTTTGGTTCTCCTTATCAAACTACAGTAGATAACAAACAGAAAGGAAAGCCCAGGATCATCCTGCATTATAACCAACAAGGTACAATGATATTTGGAGTGACTGCTTCCTTATGTACACATCCACCCCAGATTTTCAAATCTGAATATTTTTACTAAAAGGAAAAAAAAAAAAGGAAATTTTCCTATGCTCATATCATTACATTTAATGAAAACATAGTGAAACTAGATGAAAGAATAACTTTCCAGTAAGAGTGGAGCACACTAATGCTGCATCAGTGTTGCTTTGAGATTTATACTGCACTGTGGAAGAGTGGGATGATGCTAATATACAAGGACAACTCCTCTACAAGTTTTTGGTTTTTATTGTGAGAAGAGATTTGAATAACAATAATCAGATTCCCTAGTTACGTAATAAACTCTTAAAACATTTCCACATGTATTTTCTACAACACTTGAGATTTTGCCCTTAGTGGCACATTTATTTGTTCCACAGCAGATCGTGTCTTTACTTTGCATTTGTGTATACCCAAATACTGCTTTACACAACTACCTCAAATACACCACAGTTCAGAGTTTTTATACTTGTATATAAGTGCTCCTAAAAGCAGCAATAAATATGCATGACATGTACTATCCAGAAAAACTACACTAAGTGTAGTTTTACATAATACAAGAGAAGAATTAAAGAACCACCAGATGGGAATGCTTAATGCAGAGACAGAAGTTACAGCCCTATTTCCAATTGCCACTTTGTTCACCAGAAACTCCTTCTACCTTCTCTCAAAAAGTGACCACCAGAAAGGCAACAGAGATCAACACTGGGTTTGGGGAGGGGAGGGCATTTAGCATTTTCAAAGAAAACAGCTTGTAACAGTGTTCACTAATGTAGTCATAGAGCAGGGACTCTTATGCTAAATTAACACAGCACGTTGCAAAATTTGCCATGGTCACAGGCTTCAATCCCAGCTGAAATTACAAAATCTTCCCTCCTAGATGCTTGGCCTCTCCATTTGGTGCTGTTGTAGTTACTGCATCCATGAGTGTTAATAACTGAATAGTCAGGCACAGAGTTCTCTCTAAGACTCTCCTACCATCACTGGGGAACAGAGCAAGCTAACCAGCAACCTCTCATGAACTCCTTTATTCACGTGCCGAGTGTTTATCACACAGAGGGACAGTTCAGTTCTGTTACCTCAAGAGATCTACAACACCTAGATCTGGCTTTTTTTTCTCTCTCTCTAGACCTTAGAGGTGAAAATCTACTTTACTACATGCCTTAACCGTGTTAGAACTAGGGTTCTTTCATGTTTTGTGTTGAAACCTGAAATTGTTTGCCTATTACTGAGTCTATCTGTTAAGAAAGTCTTAAGAAAATCTGTTACGAAAGACAAGAAAATCAGCAGTTCCACTGCCACAGAGCTCTTGCAGGAGGTCCAGATCACATCGCATACAGCTGCTTCCACAAGAACATTAATCAGTTACTTCGAGAGATTGTTAAACAATGCTTGTGTCTTCAGATTTGGGTTCACTTTGATCAAATTTACTGGTAACTAATGAAGAGGTGCAGCGCCATAATGTACGCTCAAGTCAGAAAAGTTGGCATGTGTAGAGTTCAAAGACTTGAACTTTCATTAAAAAGTAATGAAAAAAAAATCCAAAAAAAACTCAGTAAAATCTTTTATTACTAGCAGTCAGTCAGTCACCTTTTTGACCAAGCCCAAGTAGGAACAGGTACTCATGAACATCCAAAGCAATGTCATCACCTTCCTTCATTCCACTAGGCAAAACCACTGGATAAGCTACATGAGGACCACCTGGGGAGATGACCATCTGATCCATTTCCAGAATTCACCACAGAGAACGTGAACCTCCCCGTAACTCCAAAATGAGCTTTCTCATAAGAAAAATCCTCATTTCTTTCCCTTCACAAAACATGCTCTATTGTAGAAATCAATCACAAAATACAGGGCAGATGTGGCACTGCTTCACTCCCCTCTCACCCCCAGTTCTTGCATTGAAGTCTTACTTTGAAAACTTTAATTTTTTAATTATAAAACAAATAAAAACATCACACTTAAGCAGAGGCCTTCATTGCAGTTCATTATTAAAGGATATTTAGCTTTTTGAAAGTTCTAACCCTTAGAGAATGCAGGAATGCATTATATCCCTACTACTGGTAAATACGGACAAAATTACCTGTTGAATCTCAACCCCTCAAGTACTTGCAAACAAACAAGCTCCACTCCACAGCACATCCCCTTATTTTGCTCCCCTTTCTATGCAGCTCATGATCATACGCTGCTACTGTCAGCTACCTGTCCTTCCCTCAGCAAGAGCCTGAATAAAGGCAGGACAAAATAAAGCCCTGGCAAGGAACTGTCGAGCTTCATGGATTTCACTTGTCCTGCCACTATTCCCTTCTCAACATGCTACTCTAAGAGAAAAGAAAATGACCAGAGTAACAAGCACCAAGCCCTCGCAGCACACAACTCAGGCACTAGTGCTGTGTGTATTGACACTGGCACCGCATGTTACACACTCAGTTCAAGCAGCCTGGAAGCAGCAGAATAAGTCACAGATTCCCAGATATGCAGCTCTAAGTTACCTGCACTACTGAGCATTGGTCCTCACCTGAGTTTTTGAAATCAGTGTAGAGAAACCAAAGAGGAACTGTGCAGCACTTTCCAAGCTAGAACTCAGCTTTATTAGTCCCACACTACCAAAAGCTCACAAATGCACCCTTATAATTCCTCCTCCAACGTGCTCAGTATTCCCAAAACTCAACAACACTCTTCTAACCACTCAGTTCACTGAACAATTCAAACAGTAAGCCAGTTTTTGTTCACCACTTAGTAACATTCAGCATTACCAATAACACTATTCCATCATCACAGCTCCAAATTTAACACTGCAAGAACCATACCTATTTTTTTAACGTTGCAACAATAAACATTGGGCTAAAAAATAAAGTTAGCAGCAAAACAAACTTGAGACAATTTTTACGTTTAAAATGTTTCCTACCCCTAGTAGTTAAAGAAACTACTCCACTAACAAAAAAACTACTTCCTGAAGTCTACCCTAATGCCAAATTCTGCATTATTGTTTCCATTCCAGATAATTCAAAATAAAACACTTTTAGAAATATGCATCTACAGCAAGGATGACAAGAATAACCATTTATTCGTTTTGGTATGCTTTCATTGGAAATATATACAGCACTTTTACCAGATAAGCCATTACGACACAGATACTCCTACTGAGAAAAACGTAAATATATTGAGGAGTTGCACAGCAGTCTGAAACACATCCTTGTGCTATTTTGGTTAATAAAGATGTTTTTGAAAACTCCAGCTCTGTCCTTTTTAAAGCCTTCCACCTACAAAAGAACAATGTTCAGACAGGCAGCAGTCTCCATACAATAGCTGTTCTCCAGTATATCAGGGCATTTGTTTCCTAGGAAACAAGCAAAACAAACAAACAACAAAAAACCTAACAAAAAGTATCCAGTATGTTAAATATGCAAATAAAGTAGGTCACACCAGTCATATTTTACTCAATGGAGCAAAGAATCCACCACTCATTATGTTCTGGAGTATAGGATTAGTTTTTCAGTAACTGCTCAAAACTAAATGATCTCTGTTTCTCCACAGGCACCTCTGAAGTACACTGCCTTTTAGGAACAAATGCTTTACTTATAGCATGAACACACATGTTGTTTTAATGCCAAAATAAACGTTCTTAATGCAAGCATATTGTAACTAGCCAGCTATCTGCACAGCCTACCCAATTCTGACCAAAGCACTGACAACAGCAAGCCACACCAACTCAAAGCCTATTATTTCAGTCCAAAACCTTACCAAATCCTGGGCAAGTTTTCACTGTGTTTGTCTATAGCCTATAAGAGAGATCCAGTCACAGTAATTGGCTTCTTAACACAGAAGCCAGGCCAAGCCTCACTGCTGTAGGAAGTAGAGGAAACAGAACAGAACAAACTACCCTTTTCAACAATACTTCACAATGTCCTCAAGGTAATCTGTCAGCAGTTGTTTCCCAAGCTTCCATGAAAAAATTGAAGGTCCTAGGAAGATTAAGCAGGTCAGTGTCAAAAAAGAAAACAACCCAACAGCTGCGTGCCTCATTCTTTCTTACTAATGCTTTCTTCGCTGTTACACTTGAAGTGACACTTCAAGAATACACTTGGTCAGAACGAGAAGCACCGTTATTTATACAGTATATATTTATTTACAGTATTACCCACAGGAGTACACAGGCCAGGGCAGTCAACCCCAACCAAGTGTCAAAAAACTCAAAATCTCGTGATCAGCCTGTTTGAAAGCATTGCAATCACCCAGTACAATACTAACCAATGAACAAAGTATCTTATGTTGTGAAAGGGCCATGCCAACAAGCATAAGGACTGTCAGCTGAATCACACTGGTGCCAGGCCAATGAATTCTCCACTGTAGCTCCACCCTGCCTCCCTGACACTGAGACTCTTCAACTCATATTAGACAGGGAGCTGTAATTAAAGGGCACTGGTTATAACTGAGGGTAGAAAGAACATTGCCTGAAAAAAAGAAAGCACCACCCACCAATGCTACTTATATTGCTTTTACAATCTTTGCAAATCACAGTGCAATGGTAGACAATTACAGTCTAACAATTACTTCAGCTACTACTCCCATTTGCTTATTTTCCTGCCTGCAGAAGAGAGCAGCAAAAACATCAAAAGTGCCCTCGTGAACTCTATATGTCCCTTTTTAGTTATGGGATTAAATAAGAAGAGGATGTAGATATGCTTCTTGGTTCTTTTCCTCCCCTTTAAAGGATAACACAAACAAAAATATATGCCAGAACTACAGAAAAATATTACTTATTTAATCAGCCAGGAAAGGACAGGGAGGAGCTTTACAAAAAAATCAATCTTCTGAACCCATAAGCAAGTCAAGCGACAGTGATTCACAAAAATGTATTCAAGGATGAAAGCATTTCAGAACCAGAAAAAAAAAAAGTGAGCACCATCAGCTGACAGAACAGTAAAATTCCTGCATTTAACTTCATATGCCCTTAGCAAACTTCTTGGGTAATCTCACCACATCCTGGAATCTTTGTACCAAAATATTCTTGAACTGATCAGAATTAAGCAGACAAACAGCAAATCAATTCTCATTCTCCTCCTGTAGAAAGCTCGTTTTAAAATAAAAAGAAGGAAAAAAAAAAAAGAATGGAAGAGTCAATCTGCTCTGCTGTTACGAACAGCTCTCCAGAAGAGAAGCAAACAGATCTCAGCTTACTCAATGCAAGCCCTGGCTGGCAATTCACGTTGCAGACTCTCATTGTTTGTAGCAGCTGGGGTGGAGTTACAGGGGAGAGGTACCAACAGCTACAGAAGTGCTCTGCCCCTGCACCTCAGCGTGGATGCTGCAGAGCCACCCGCTGTCCCACTCGTCCCGCTGTATGTGACATGGAAACGCAGGACGACAGCTCTTCATCTGCACCTGCTACGAGCATGGAACTTACTGAAGAAAAAGGACACACACATTTTTCATCACCTGTGCATTTTGCTTTCATTTAACAGTTCATTTGCACGATGTTGTCCTCTTGCCCCATCACTACAGGTAGCTTTCACCTGCCCAATCAGCATAATAAAAGGAACAGCATGAGCAAGTTCTGATACTTCCCTCCCTTCAAATCCATAAAGTCAATTACAAAAATCAAGACATTTTAAATGTAACACAACGGTGGATAAAAAAGTTCTAAGCTTAGGCATGTTTTGCTTTTAGGCTTTCACAATGTGTAATATTATTAAGAATGACAAAATGGTATTCAACTTGTAACATTCACTGTTGCAGGGCCTTGCATTTAAAGCCAAAACATATCTACATTAAAGAGAAACAATGGAGTCATTGTACAAATCATGGAGAACCCCCACATCCATAATCCAAAGAGTGGTGGATAAAATGAGCAGAGGACACAAACAAACTTGCGTTGAGGACTAGCTGACAATTATACAAATGGAAATGAAAAAGAGAAGGTTCTCATTTCTTACATTATTTTCAGAGACTGAAAATGAACCCTTTACTGAAATGCTTTTCCTTAGGGCTACATTCCAATCCTGACCATGCCCTGAAGACAAATCCAATATGACAGAAGCTACAACACAAGAGGATGCAAGTTTAACATTGCATTCCATGGTGGGGAAGAAAAGGAAATAAAAAAGTTAAAAAAAAGATATTTCAAGAAAGGTTAAAAAAATGAAAGACAATCAGTTTAATTTTTTTCCCATAAAGATGGTGGAATTCAGACACTGACTGAAATAATTAAAATAGATAGGAGGACTAGCAAAAATGTGAGCAGTCTTTTTATAAAAAGAATAATTCCATTATTACAAAAATAATTCAATGCCATTCGCATAAGCCAAATGCCCAATAAGCCAAACCAACCTGCAGGGTCTAAGGCAAGAAAAAGCAGGGAAGCAAAGTTACTTTAATAAAACAATTAAAAACAATCATCTTCACTACTTTCCACCTACAAGGAATAGTCCTCATATTTAAGCACATTGACCCAAAAAAATCCGCTACGTGAGAAAAGCACAGGGCAGAAATAAAACAACCCAAAATAACTTCCTCACAAAAAAACAAACAAACAAAAACCCACACAAAAAATAAACCCACCACAGCTGAGCCAGTCCAGTGGCATGGCATTCCATCCCACCACTAAGTAGCTCCCTCTCCATCCTCTGGGGTTGAGACCCCCAACATGAGCATTGTAAGTCACCAGGTTGCAAAACAATGAAAGCCCACTGGAGAAAACACTTGCACTCACTGCTGTGCCCTCAGTCACACACACACAACAGCAGCACAATGGTTCTGCTGTTTGTAGGAGTCCCACTGACTTCGTGGGGAGATGAGGACAGGAATTAGCCCTGGATCTTCAGCAGCCATGAAAAGCACACGAAGAGTCCATCTCCTCCAGGCTGTATGAAAAGCAGAAAGACTTGAGCTTTTGGTGAAACCCACATTGCTGATTCTTTCCTCTGCAAACTGCTCCAGTGACACAAGTACATAAAACATTTAGAGTTACTCGATTGCTGCTTCTATTTCAGCTCAGTGACAAAAGACTGACTGAGACATGCAGAGGAAATTCTTGAGAAAAAGAAGAAAGTCAAGAGAAGATGATGTAGGAGGTCTGATCTGCCATTGCACTGTCAGCCAAGAGTGGCCACAGGAGACCTTTGTATTTTAATTTATGCTCTCTCAGTCAGGCTGAGGAACAGCAGCTGCTGCAGTTGGAGCAGAGAAGGCACGGCTGTCAGTAGAGCAGACGGGAGGGCAGTCCTTATGCCTGCTACCCTGCAAGGAGAAGAAAGAGCAGGAAAAGAAAGGCTTCCCCAGCAGGGACCCCTCGTTGCAAAAACAGATTCTGGCTGGCAAGAGCAAAAGCTGTCCTCTTACACAAGTTTCAGCAGTACTGGTATGGAACAGAAGTGAAACAACAAGGAAAAAGAGTTAAAATATATACATAAACACGCCAACAAGCATACCTGTATATGTGTGTGTGTGTGTGTATATATATATAAGTAAACATGTTTATATACACTGTCCACACTCAATTTTACTGATGCTAGAAAAATCCACAGTTTTCTAGCAATTACACTTTTGGAAGTAGTGCTAGCCTATAGCATTAATTTCAATTTGCAGGATGGGTTTATTTCTCATTCAGTAGAATCTGACATATGCAAGATCAAGGCACAATGCAGAACTCGGTTATACAGTGACAGGGATGGGGCAGAGAGGGAACAACTCTCTGTTGCTGCCGAGAAAACAGGAATTAATCCAAGTACTTCACATATATACAACCAAACAAAACCACAAAACCACCCACTGCCCAAAAAACACACAATGCAGCATACCTAAAAACTTAAGAAAACCAAAACAACCAAGTAAAATAATACACATTTAAATGCTAAGCCTTAAAGTGTTTTCTTCCATTGTCCAACTTCTCATTGAAGTACTTCCAAAATAGATTCCCGCACAGCAAATAAAACAGATTTCAAGATGAACAGCTACCAAACTGTTTTCTCACGGCTTTTTCTTCTTTTTTTTTTAAGCTTTCCTACAGAAACAAGACAAAGTTCTTTACCTGGAAATCCAGTTCCCAGGAGGATCAGATCATGGACCTGAGCCCTGGGAAGAAGAATGTACAAAGGCATTCAGAAGCACTCATTTATTATTTTTAAGTAAAACAAAAAGTCTTAGAACTCTGTAAGCTGTTTTTTTTTCCTTATTCTCAAGTCTAGTAAACTAGCTTTAATCTGAAGTCCATCTCTGTATAGTCACCTAGCTTTAAAGGATCTGATCATGCCATCAAGTTTATGTTGCTCTCTTGCCTCTCCTTTGTCAGCCAGTTAATACTAGTTGTCATCCTCAACATATGCTTCCTTCCTTCCCAGGACTACTATGCAAATAAACAAGAAAAGTCTCACATTTAATTTATCAGATGTCCAATGCTGTGGTAGAAGGTAAGATGACTTTTATAAACCTGCCTTGATAACAAATTATCTTGGGCTACAACACAACCTTCCAGATATAACACTTACATAGCACCAATGACTCCACTCTCCTGCATGGCCATTGATTCACCTTTTGCAACCCCTCAGGGTTCTACTCGCAGCAGAACACTGCTCTCTGCTTCACAGACAGCCTGGGCACCTCAGCCCATGAGCCGTACATCTGTACACATCCATTTTACAAGAAAAGAACTTTACACCTTTCCTTCCAAAATAACAGGTAAGTGCTACGTTTGACCTTTTGTTACAGACGACTACTGGAATCTTCCGAAATAGTAATCAAAGGAAGACCTAATCTGGTGTCTGCCTCAGAATACCCTCTAGAGTCACCTGTCCATCATAGATTTTTTTGGGTTTTGTACACTGTTTTATTACTTAATAAAAATGCACTGTAATCAACGGCAAAATAAAATAAGGATTCTGGGAGTTTAGGCTTGCACGTTTCTTCCTTTTGTGAAGCACAGGAAAGAGAGGATGAAAGAGAACAGAACTGCAAGGAACTGCAATCCCTCATAAAAAGTTGCCAACTGTATGTCTTACTGTTAAACACGGCCTGGGCTGAAAATGGTTATTTCATTGTAACTGGAGGAGCTGTGCAGAGATCCAACTAGGTCACCATCTGGAAACTTAAAGCTCCTCTTCCCAGCAGCAAGCTTTTTCATCTGTGACATCCAGCTGTAGTTGCCTTGGACTGGTACGCTCACTTGACTTTACACGCCTCCTACATTTGTAATTCAACCATCTGAACCACTGAAAAGGAAGGTGTCCAAAATTTGTTTCTTACTGGTATTATGTGGAAAAGCCAGGGGCAGGGTACAGCAGGGAGCAGATAAAAGGTGTTTCAAGCTACATTCTTCAGATGTAGGATTTTCATTGTGGTTTCACAGAGGCTAAGCAGATGAACACGAAAGGTAATTGACTCCAAGCTGCAGAACGCTTTATTAGATGCCTGTTGGAACTCCACCTCTCCCAAAATAAGCCAATACTACTGGAATAAAAGGTACAGCTAACAACTGGATGTCACTCACTTCATAAAATTAGAGATTCAATGAACAACCAGATAAATTCACTAAGAAACAATCATATTGTGATACCAAGTACAAAGATACTAATTCTGGATCTAAAAGGCTCAGGATTCAGAGCATGTTCCCTCAGATTTATCACTTTGTATCTGCCTTGTTTCTTACACTTCTCACCAGCTCTCTACCACTGGCCACTTTCTGAAGACATTTACCTTAAACAGACCTATTGCCTGGTCCTGCATGATCACAGGTATGGCCTCTTAGTTGTAGATCCAAAAAGGCTGAGGTCCTCCTTGGCAGTGGCACCTTATTTTAGTTATCTTCTACATGAGGAAATGCTTCAACCAACCATAATATTAGATGTCAGAGAGAAAAGACTAGAACATCTCACAGCACATCACCCATACAAGCTTCAAAACAACTCTGTCTAGCCCTGTGCAAGTTTTCATTCTTGCATCCCATCCAAATCCAAGAACATTCCCTTTTATTTTAAATGCAAAATACCCATATTAAGGGAACTGATTAATAGTGAATGTGTCTGAATTTAAAACAATGTTTTAATGCCATATATTTTCATTAGTCACTTAATTTCTTGAAAATGTCAGCGCTACCTTTAATAAGCTCAAAAAATTACTTCCAATACTAACCCTTGAGACTTAGGAGGATTTACTCCTTTTGCTTCCAGTTACTTTACTGATGATTATAATTTGTTAGGAACATTGCACAAACAACAAATACATAAACCTCACCCTACTCTCATTGTGAACACTGAGAATCAATTTTGAAATTTTGTAACAGTTTACAGACCATGAAGTATAAACTGCTGGCAATATCTCAGGTTAAACCAGAAAGAAAAATTTTCACTAGACACACTCATTCTAAAAGTTCAAGGGAGAAAGGAAAAACCTCACCTTATCACCCTTCTGCAAAGGACAGCAGAAATACCATTCCAGACAAACTCCTACTGAGTCATACCAGACCAGTATTAATAGTTTCATTTCTATAAGTTCTACAGTAACTGTAGCTCTAAAGATTTCAACATTCCTTTCATACCTTAGCCTTTCCTAACTCTGCCTAGGGTTGATCAAAGGTATCAGACTTCAAAAACAATACAGAAATTACATGTGTCCACACTCTTGAACTAATTAAGATAAAATATTCCCAAGGGACATTGCTCATAGTACAGTAGGCGGGGATTTTTTCGGATTGGCTCTGTTCATAGAAATTACTAATTATGCCAAATACTGATTGCAGGCTTGGTGTTTTACATGGGCACCACTCACAAAAAAAAAAAAAAACCCTACATGGCTTTAAGTCAGGGCAGGTAAACCAGTCTGGTGTTTCAGCAGCAAAATGATTCTCCCAGTCACATCCTCCTCGAGGGAAGCTGTTCTCCTCCCATGTCACTCTTCACCAGCCTCCCGGTTGGTCCGTGAAGCTGGATATTACACTGGCTTTAAGTTGGTTTAGCTGGCAAGGACACCACCTTCAACACCCTCTGGAACAAAACCATCAAAACTCCAAACTACCTTTGGACTGTATTGTACCCCAGGCAGAAATTAAAGATTATTCAAGAATGCCCTTTTATCACACCTTTCACACCATATAGAACCCAGCCAAACATATTTTAAAACAAACAAACCTGTTCTAGGTGTTTAAATTGTTAATCCACACAAAGGTAACAGAAATCCAGATTACAGGATCTTAAAAGAAACTTTTTTTCCATTTCTTTATCATTAACACTTCTACTTAATTATTAAGAACTGTAGATGCATTTATATATTGTTTCTTTATACACTAGAGAGAAAAATAAGGGCAAGATTCTTTCCCCTAGGGAACACTCTTGTATTGAGTCTGGTCAAAAGGCAAGTCTCAGCACTCTCTTCCAAAATCTTGGGGTAATTTTTGTCTCTAGAGGTTAATGTTTCATGTAAAGGTATGTGACCATGTGGCAGACTAAGGATTCAGTGCAACAGTTCAAAATTCTTCATCTCACTTGTTGGCATGAGGAATCTAAAATCAGGGATAGTTAACCCTGACCATTTTCTTTTCCTAAACCATCAATAAGAATCATTTTCATGTTTCTTCAAAGCCTTCCTTAAGGGCAAAATGGAAGGTGGCTCTTGTTTACTTTTAACAGTACTGAAACCATTGGTACTAGCACAAACTAAAACTACCTACCTATTCTGCTTTACCACAAAGTGCTGAAACAGTCCAATAGCAGGAAATAAACGCAATATTCAAGTTCTGCACTTAGAGAGACTTTTTACTTTTTCTCTATCAATTACCAAAACATAAACAAAACTAGACCTATATGTTTAGTCTCCATTCAGCCGTAAATTGATTTTCAGGCATGATCTACATACACACGTTCTTATACGCTTTGTTTACAGAAATTCTTCTATCTGACACATCAACTTACTTAGTAAGATGGCAGTAATTAGCAGTAATAGAACACATTTCATACAGACGCCATTATCTTTAGCCTAAGCTGTTGTTAAAGTTCAGGTGCCACTAATAGAATGTGGAGATTTCTTACATGGCTGCTGGTAGAGCACTTCAGTAGTGGTGCTTTAGAGCTGGGCGTTAGCAGCTCCCTCAGACACAGATGGATCACGAAGCTGCTGTTACTATGTACATGCCTGGCAAAAGCAGGAGTCAGTACTCAGCAAAGTGCTGGGAATCTCTACTAATAAAAAATGACAGCAGTGACCAGCTTGCTCCCCAGACTGATAGCAAGGCACACAGCCTGCAGAAACCACTGTTTTCAGCACAAGTAAAGCTATTTTGTACAAGCACATCACTGCTCTGCAACGAGAAAGAGCACAGTCACAATTGCATGCTGAGGGTAAACTCTGTGTCCTTCATCAGCTAAATTCTCTCACTGCTCCAAGGATTACAGTCTCATAGAGCTCCTGTTGCTGCAGGAAGTTGTCATATAATGGACGGCCAGGCAAGACACTTACTCAAACACAAATGAACAGAAACACTCCCTGGTACGCTGACAGTTCTCTGCCAGAGTTTTTGCTTAGTAGTTAAGACCTTTTTGCCAGGTCTTAACTACTTAGGCAACTGATGTAATTGCTCCAGCTCCTTTGAATGACTTTTCAGTGTTTCTTTTGGGGAACCTCTTTGGGTTTTCTCAAACATCCTCCCTTTTTTTGTTTAGTTTTTTTAAAAAAACCTGCATTGTTTGAAAAACAATTATGCAGCTGCCAACAAGCGATTCCCACTGAAGTCAACAGGATCTGCTTTTATGCAGAGGGTCGTAGCAAGTGCCCAGTCATTTACAGTGCTGAAAGCCTTTGCGCTCTATACTCTAAGTGCATGAAGGGCTAAGCAGGGGGCTCATGCAAAATTAATAACACATCAGGAAGTGGATGAGGGAGAGGGAAGGCACTGAACAATTGATCCATAGGGTTCTTTTCTGTGAATTCTGAAACAACTTTATGGATGTTTATTTTGGTTTGCCTTTGTATTTGTTTTTTTCCAAGGTAAAAAGTTTTTGAACTAAAGTTCTACTAACAAAACCGAGTGAAACAATGACAAGAGTGGCCCTTTGATAACAATAATTGCAGGCAAGTATCTTCCCAGAAAGAAGGATGGACATGGAATAAAAAACAAGGTACATCTTTTATCAGACAAAATATGATCACCCTCTCACTTTTAGAAGCTTACATTCTTAAATGCTTACATAGAGCTTACACCTTCTGCTCTATGAACAAACGCATGTACTCTATTCCTCCTTGTCCTGTGAAAAATTACAGGTTTCTCTTCTCACCATCTTTTATACAGAAGTCAAATCACCTTCCACAATGCAAAGTCCATCCTTCCAACTTATAAAGTCCTTCCAGCTCCTCAAGCTAGGAGTCTAATACTCCTCACTTGAATAATTATGCTAACACAGCTACACTGAAAGTGTTCTACCCTGCTCCATAAATATCGTCTGCAGTCATTTTAAGGACATGTCACAGTGGCAGATCGGAACAAGGTTGCCTTTTAGCATAAATGAAAATCTGACCCTAGTACACTAAGATTTAAATAGCAATACTCACTGGAGTTCTGATACATCACCAAAGATACAAAAAAGGAGTCCCACCAACTCTAAGCATAAAGTACTCAGGACTTTACAGTATGTTTCTAACTCATACATCAGCAGCAATCATCAGCCTATTTAAATGTCAATCCTGTACTCCAGCCTCAAAACATCACTGAGATCCTGTGCTTCAACAGCAACAGGCCTTCCATGTGGTGCAAACAGGAAACAGAGCAGATCATTCAAATCTCCATGATCATACCAGTCTCTAAAATAGCCTCATCCATTCTACCTTACTTGATTCTACATGGCTCAGTCCTGCAGCAATTTTTTATGAATTGTTATGAAATGTGAAATTCTTCACATCAGAGCCAGAGCTGTGCGCACAGCTCCCATATTCACTGGGCTTACAGTTTGACACAATAACTAAAGAAGGATTAGCTCCCACAGGTGTTATTTGGGAGATCTTGCACCAACACGAGGCTTGCTGTTTCACAAGGAGATGCTTGCACATTACCCTGAAAGGTGTACACATGTTCATGGATCAAAGCTGTTTGCCAAATAGGAACAAGTGCCTTACAAAATGGTACAAAAACCAGCCAGTGTGGGGGCTTTCCTCCTCTTTCCCACTTTGCTGTGGTCATGTGGCTGGATTCCAGTAACAGAGTTCACAAACTGCTTCTCTTGCATCATGACAGTGACCGTGCAGAGGCTCCTGTGAGCTTTCTGCTCCAGGTGTAAGAACAGACACAGACAGATACATGGAGAGCCACAGAAAGGGCTTCCTCAGAGAATGGAACAGAGAGGACAGCCTCTGCAAGCCCTAGCAGAGCACAAACTGAAAGGAGGGCAAAACCAACAAGAACAGCATATTTACAAGAAGTATGGTAATTTCTCTAGGTAGTAGTGAGCTGCTATTGACATGGAAACCACAAGTAAGTGGAGTACTTCATCACTGTCATTTAACACTGTCATTTAATCTAAAACAATATATGAAATACCGGATGATAGAGAGTTCACTAGAAATCCTGTATATACCCCTATTTCTGGGATGAGGAAGTTGAAGACAAAAGCTACTGTAGCCCACAGCCGTCCTTTTCCCTCAGTAAGATGTCAGCCCCACTGACAGGGGGGCAGGACAGCTGACAGGATCATGAATCTACCTGGCAGAGAAGAGTATTCAAAGTAACTAAAATTGGCAGATGGGAGTCACAATTCATTCACCTGCTACAGTGGCACAAACCCTTGAGTGTCTCATCAGGATTTGGATTGGTTTTCTTTAATACGCAAGGTTATTAGACACATCCGCTCAGGGGCTACCTCCTCTCCCACAGGTATGAGAGTGTTTTAGGAAAAATGTAGGAAAGCCAACAAAGATGTAAACCATGTAAAGATGTAACTGGCTTATGTTCCTGAGTCAAACACTTATTTGCATGAAAAAGTTTCTACAGAATAAGACATTGATTCAAATATCACCACAAACCGTTAGACTACCCAGGTAGTGATTCTGCCTATCTTCAAAACAAAGAATACAAAAAGAAAGCCATGTTTTCAAACCACACCCAGCCCCACACAGCTGAAGCGGGAGCACTACTTGTGACCATGCCAGAGCTCCCAGCAGGAGCAGAGCAGCAGAATACAGTCAGAGCACGCAGAAGTCCTTCTCTGCATGTAACAGCAGTTAGATGGGTTCCCAGTCTCTTCAAGTCCCGCTTTTAGGTACATAAGTTAATAAACTTCTGCTGCAGCAAATCAGAATTAATTTTGTAAATACTGCATTCTTTTGTGTACATATGTTGTGGTTGCGGGGGGAGGTCAATTTTTCCAGGGGGATGTGTGCAGGCCAATCAGTGATCAGCTTTTCTGCTGGCACCTGGATTGGTCACTCGGAGGTTTAGAAACGCTTTTGAGGACACAAAGAGTTAAAAGCAGGACTCCAGGAGGGTTTGACTTCTTTTAGATTCTGGTTTAAGCAGAGAGACGTCTCAGGCCTCCTTCCCCTGCCCAGCCACGAGGCTGGGTGGGGGAGGAGAAACACGTAGTTGGGCTCAGGTAAGCCGGAGCCCCGGGGGAGAGAAGAGAGTGGACAGGACTGGAACTGAGCTGCCCCGTCCAGGATGGAAGGGTGGAAAACTGTGGAAGTGCCTTCTGTGGGTGCTCACCCCCCCTCCCCTCCGGGAGAAGGTGCCCAGCCACGTGGGAGTTGCCGAGCCTGGGAGTGCCTGAGCCTGCAGCCTTGCCGAGAGATAGAAACTGTTAACCCTTGCTTGGCAGAAAGAAACTTTTCTTAGACATTGATTCTCATGACTGGTGGTTTCAGAAGAGAGACGGAAGCGGCCTGGGACCGAGATGATAAAGCATGATTGGAAGGAACCTGATAGGCAAAGAATGAGAAGAGTAGCTTTCTGAGCTGGACTTTTCTTGCATAGTGTCAGCCATAGACTGAACTTAAGTCTCTTTTAAACATAAACTGCATTTTGGGTAGATACAGCTGTCCCTGCTTTTGCTACAGTGACTGGCACTTGAAGAGTGGAGCAAGCAGAGAAGAGAGGGGGAGGGTGTAGTGGTGCCCTCTGCCCTCAGGGCAGACCTGCTCTCAGAACCTCGGCCCCTGAATAAAAAGGGGGAGAGCTCGGCATGCAAGTATCCTTAAAAGAGCCCTGTATTCAGATTCAGCCTATGGACAGCAGTGAGAGCGCTAGACATAAGAAAAAGAGAGTGTCACCCTGGCAGACTTCTCTGGGCGGTGCCACGGGTGACATGGAAACACATAAGGGGTAGACCCGTGTGTTCTGAAGAACAGTCTGTGGTGCGAGAGAGACTCCTCTCTCCCTTGCTGAATTGAAGATTAGTTTGGGGTTTTTTTTTGAGTGGTGATTGTTTGATCTAAAACCCAAAGGTTTGGTCTGTGAAGAGTAATGTGTGGGGGGTAGAAACTGAGAAATGTTCTGAGAAGTTTTTATTTCTGTCTCTGTGTGTGTTTAAGAGTTTTTCTGTCTCTGTTCTTATGTAATGTAATAAAGTTTTGGTGGTTTTTTTTTTGTTTTCAAGATTTAAGCCTGCTCTGCTCTGTTCCTGATCACATCCCACAGTAGTTGTTAGAGAAAAAACATATATTCACGGGTGCGTTAACATCTAGCCAGTGCCAACCCATGACAACATATTATGTATTTGTATATATGTATATGCATGCATAGTGTTTTTTACATATATATATATATATACACACACACACATCTCCAGCACTAAATGCATACAAACCTTCTGTATGTAACAAGCCACCAGAAAGGACACTACTTGGGAATGGATAATCATGACAAACTATCTCAGAGAGGTCACTTGCCACCCCATCTAGTAGGCCACTCCAGCAAAGGTTTAGCACTATTACAGGGAGTGGCACAGTGTTTGGAACAACGTCTATGGGAAGGAGAAGAAACCAGAGAGGTAAATGATGGAGCTGTCCACTTAAGCTCAAATTAAGTTCACATTTTAATAAGCTTGGAAGACAACCACTGCTTTTTGTTTCTCTAACATCACTGAGCAAGCAGGACTAAACAGATAACCACCATTACTCTTCCAAAAACAGTGAAGACCAAAGTGCACCAGAGGGGCAGTACTTACGTAACAGTGCTCACTGGAGTGAGCTAACTACTGACCCAGCACCGCGTCTTACATCTCTGTGTACTCCACACTCCAAAACCACTTAGAGCTGAAACAGGCCATGCTTGTACAACCACTTTAAGTTGATGTATGCAGGGAAAAGAGGAGCCAGTCTTATCATCTTCCCACACTTCATTCTTGGAGCCAAACAGCAAATCAACAGAAACTGACCCAGATGAGAAAGTTCTCAGCCAGATCTGGTAACAGACCACTGTCAGTCCTCTGAAGCTGCATTACCACATTTGGCTCTGCAGCCTCGTGTCAGCCTCAGCTGTTTGCAGCCTCCTGCTTTTATTTTGACACCAGAATTTCCAGGGCCACACACGAAAACCAATCCTGAAAAGTTCCCACAACCAAACTGGGAGGTGGTCCTGCAATAGAAGCAAATCCTCCTAGGCATTCAGAGATTAAAAAAAAAAATGAGCTAAGCAGCAGTTCAGATCCCCCCTTAATGGTCACAGAATGAAAAAGAAATGAGAATGGTTGTGATATCAATATTCGTTAAAAAACAGACTTTAGTTATTTTTAACTGCAATCATACATATTTGATATTCATATATATTTTTTTTATAGTCCTCACAAGCCAGATGGATGAATTTTCATCTGGAAATTAATTGAATAACTTCTTGGAAAAGAGGAACTTTTATTTTACCAGTTTTGCCTCTTCTTTTTTCATTTTTAAAATTATATATTTAATTATTGTTGGACTGACTGAATTCACACATATCCCTTTAGACATATACTCAAGTGAACTGGTGGCTAGGAAGACAATTTCTACAAAATGCTATCTTCTATCCACATGGGACAAGAATCTTTCTGGTTTTATATTTAAATGGCAAAAGTTAAAATTAAAGAATCTGAAACCCTTGCTCTGTGCACAGTACAATACCCCAGTGCACTCCGAGCTGAGAGGTGCCCGGGATACTTGGCAACACTTCTCATTACCTGGGAGGACCCACTGCCTTGAAATGTCACCATTTCCAAATTCTATGTCCCAGTCTGAAACACTCCAATCACATGGCATTGCAGAGACATCTTCCACAAGGTGACATTGTTTATTGAAGCACAGTATAAAGCAACAAAACCCTTGCCACACACTATCTGGGAACTTTTTTCTTCAGTGTTTCTGCTCCTATAAAATCCATTTAGAGCACAGAGGGAACTCCCTTCAAGCTTTTTAAATCACAAGATTTTTAAATCACAGCCCACTGGAAACCAGAACATAGCAGAAAAGATGCAGTTCAGTGAGAGGGAAGCACAGAGAACCCAGCCTCACAAGGGTACGTACATGCCCTACGTGGGTAAGCAAAGCAAAGGTATCCAACAGGGAGAACCTGTGGTGCAGGCTTGGACAAAATGACAGGCACCAGGTGGATCTGCTCGGGGTGAGATCCCACGCAGTGCTGCTGCACCTTTGCTTGGGGCACCAGAGGCCAACTGAGAGAACCTGTCCTCTTGAAACAGAGAAAATCCTGACACAAAATAATGTTCCATGCCATGTAAGATTAGCCCCTAAATCAACAAAAATTAAGCTGGACTCTCATCAAACGTAATCCACTAAGAAACACCCCACAAGCCAAGTTACTGCAAGCATCCTTGCAGCACCACTTATTCCATACTCAGTACCCTCTAACAGAAGCCTACTAGAGCAATAATAGCAGACATACTCAGGTTGTAACTCATCAGTATCTCTTTGACGAAGTGAGCAAAACAGAAGTCTCTATGAATCCAAAATACTGCACATATCTACAGGCATCTAATCTTCTTTTCCTGCTTTTTTTTGAATTCAATATCACAAAGAAGGACCAAACACTTTTAGAAATAATGTTACTTGCTTTTTGAGGAGAAAGAGGACCTATTTAAGCAAAAGTTCCTACAATTCTTTGGTTTTTTTTCCCTGTAAGAAGTTTTGCTGTTGGGAAAACCAGGAAGCAACAGCTACAGAATAGGTACACGAAGTGTTTTCATAGTATTTCTTTGCTTTGCTGCAAAAGGAAGACAGCTCTTCTGTCACCACATTGCTTGAAATGGTTTTCAATGTGATTTGATGTAACAGAGTCTTCACTAGGAGCAGAGGGATTTTCAAGGCCTGGAAGAGGCATATTGATTTTTCCCATTTCTGTGGAAAGTTGACAGTTCATTCATAAGATCATCTGTGTGTGATGAAATACTTATTCTAAATGCTGTCCAGAGGAAAGTGACTGGAGAGCTGAAACATTAGCTGAAGAATCTGATGAAGAGACTGATGTGTATTAAAATGAATACTGCTACAGCATCATTTAGTTTATGAAGCTAAAGGAGTAGGATCTGACTGTTTTTAGCATCTCTGCAAGTCAGGCCATCTGGAGGTTATATGAGATCACACTGAGTCAGAGTTTGATACCAAATCAAGCACCCCTGACTGCAAGCCTCAGTGTGCTAGTGACATTTTTAAATGCCAGCATATGGAGAAGGCTGAACTGCTCTAGATCTCTGTGTATGTTACACAGAACACTTGTGCCAACAGTGACTTACACCTGTACAAAATACTGCTGAAATCAGGGAAAATCTGTATCCACAGAGAACCACATGTGAGAGACTGGAAGGACTGCTGGCTCAAAGTACTTTGGGTGCATGTGTGGGAGAACAGGTAGGTCAGGGCTTGCTCTGTAGAGGCGATGCCCCGCTCTGCATACACACATCCCCCTCTGGGCCTGTATCCCAGCCACACAGTGGTCACCTGCCACACCCCAGGCAATGCTCCACACCCCAGCCCTGGAGCCCCAGCCTAGCCCAATTACCTTAAGTCCAGCCTGGGGGAATGGCCCAGAAAAGCCAAAGGGTACTAAACTGAAGCATGAGGCAAGCACAAGTCTTAATCCTACCTCCTCTTGAATTTCTCTGAGCTGAACACTGCTGGAACCAGTTGGGGTATCTATACTTTTCTGTATCTTTTTTGTCTTTCTCTCTTCCTCTTTCTTCTTCTAACTCTCTCTTCTCAGATCAGGCTTGGAGTTGCTAAGTTGAGTGGGCTAAGCTAACGCTTTATGAAGTGCTTTATGTTGAGTGAATGCTGCTCTAAACTTTTGCCAAAGTTCTCTGACCTTCTGAAGTTGCCAATTAAGTTTTTTGTTGTTCTGACCTCTTGACAACATCCTGTCACTATTTCTCCCATGCATCTAACAAAGTATATGAAAAACTGTAAACCCTTTCAGGAGTCTCATCAGCAAGTGCTTTTTAGGGTCTTACATCACAAGATAGGAGATCTTGAGGCAGGAGCAGTAGCACAATCAAAAAAAAATGGGATGTTTTCCAAATTCACATGACAGTACAATGAAATAGAAGCATATTGCTCTTTACTGATTTAAGGCCTAATGTATTGCTGGATTTTGCACCATAAAATTGTCATGAAGTGCAATTCTGTACATCCATTAAAAATTGGACAAGCTTTTTTTGTTTTAATTCTTCACATTGTTGTAACAACATTTGCTAATTTTTAATAAAAAACAGACAGATTGTACACAAGCACAAAGTCACTATGAAATTCAAGCTAATGGAAAAATCAGATATGAAAAAATTTAAGATACTACCATACTGGAAGACACTTTCATGGCTAATGCTGACAGTAACTTCTATGTCATCTCTAACAGAGCTGGGTTACTTCACGAGCTGTTCAGCTCCTTGCTCTCCTGTCTACATCAATAAAACAATTACAGTCCGGTTGACAGGCTACCAGCCATGCATTTGAGAAGCATGCTGCATATTTTGGGCAAAACAAGGCTCCCCTACAGAACTATAGATTAAGACCAGACTTTTCTAACTGGCAGAATTAGGTCAAGTGATTTTTTGGGGTAAAAAATACTTTCTCTTTGGTTTTATCTGAAAGCACAACATTATATTCTAAACGCACATAGCAAATCCTCACTTACTGCTTTTAGTTAATGGAGTATGAACTGTTGAAGTATTTAGCCCAAGCACTTAATAACACATCAGTTTCTTGCTCCAAATTTATAGCTTATAGCAACCCTGGTGCCAAAACCAGTTTCTATTTCTTTTTCAACATAGGCTTCAAAATGTCTGTTTGTAGGAATGAGACTCAAAAGAAAAGGAAGTGATATTTCAGTAACTGTAAACTCAAGTTTCTCATCCTCTACTAATCATTAACTTGCATCTTACAGAGTTTGAGGAATAAGGAATAAATTAAAGTTCACTAAGAAGTACATCAGGATTATTGTAATCTATAGAATTAGGGTTTAGAAGGCATTCTTAAATAACAGATTACACACACACTTTCAAACTCCTGTCCACTGCAGAGAATAGAGAAGTTCCTTACATTTTCTTCTTACTATTCTCCACACAAAAACAACAACAAAACCTGAACCCCAGCACCCCCTCCAAAAAAACCTTTCTCTCCCACATTTTCCATCTGAAAATTATCCTACATCAACTGCATCTTGTATGTAAGATTCAAAATTGACTCTTCCTATTTTGAGATAGATGTGCCACCAGAAAAAACATACTGTGACAAGTCAATCAAGGTGGAGACTGGTAAATATATTTACCAAATTCATCTTTAACACAGAAGGAAAGTATATAAGCTGCACATGGTAGTTACAATAATATTCTCTTGAAGCACATTGACATCAGACAAGAGAAGTCACACAATTAATCACAATGGGTTTTCTCTAGTTCTAGTTCCCTTATGATTCTTCAATCTTTTAGAAACTAGAAACATCAAATAACTTAAAACAGTAACACATTTATAAACACCCAATTTTGGCAAAACAAGTATTTATGAGAAAGGAAATAGTTTCTCCCATGTTCCTCAGCTAGTTCTTTTTATATCACCAATGATACAGCCTACCACAAAGTCGTGAGGGAACACAAGGCAAGGAAAATTTTTATTCTAAGAATGACCTCTGAAGATTTGAAGCAAGTCCCCTAAAGCCAGCAGTTACTAAATTTTTATATGCATTTGAAAGACTGAGGCTACAACTGCTGAAAGAGACACTGAGGAATTCAAGAATGATGACCTCACAATAATGCATCTATTTCATCAATATAGACACCCTCACCTTACACAATGGCAAACCAGTGGAGTACTTGCCCAAAACAAGCATTGTTGTTTCTGGTGAGACCACTGGTGGAATGCTTAGCTATGCTTCATCTGTTCCATGAAGAAATGTAAAATAAAAAACTCATTTGATCATAAAAGGGAGAGGGGAGAGAAATGAACAGAATGCTTCCACTTCCACTGCAAAGACATGCTCCAATGCAAATTTTTAAAGATCAAATGTTACAAAATGAGTTTCAAAATTGCAAGGAACAAGCTTCACATTGATTTGTTTGGGTTTTTTTTAAACACTGTGGCAAGGGAAAAATTATAAAATCAAAACTTCCTTGTGGATATCTGAAAACCAGCTGACATCAGAGAATTATCCTTTCCCCTTTGAAAACAAACTATCTACAATATACAAAATTTAATAAGCGATGTATTGGTTGTCCTCCAAAGGTCAGTGCACTTGTCCAACACTTCTCCTGTAAAACACTTACATAACCTTGTTTTCTTTCTGCTACCTTTCTATAATTCAGAAGACTATCTAGATTCCCATATGGTTGCCATCAAATACAGCAGATGCCAAGCAAATTAAAACACAAGTTATGACTTGTAATATGCTGATGTATCAAAATTGCAGCACAGCTCATAACTATAGAGTGAATCACCAGCTAAAGCAGAAGTTTCTGAGGTGTCAGTGCTTTTTATACATCTTTCCAATTAGATCAGGGTCAGTGGAATCAAGTGTGGATTGAGATTTAGCCCTTAACAACAGTATATATCCATCATTTCCATCAAGTATAAAAAAGCACAGAGGACAATTAAAAACATCTCTGAAAACTAAAAGTCAGCGTAAAACTGTCTTCCCAAAGTACAGGGGAAAGAGGGGGAAATAGTTCTTGCCTTTTGTGAAGCAGGGCAGCCTTCTTTGACCGTTTGCACCACACCTTTGACATCATTCTACGTGTAAGCCGAAGGGGGAAGGAGCCATTGCTTGTTTGCTTGCTTTGAGTACAGAAAAGTGTTCTCTGTTACCTCACATGACAGCTTTGTGCTTTACCAAGACAAGAGCAGAAAGCCTCATGACAAAGCAGTGTCAGCTGCAGCAGCTGCCAGCCTGCAAAGGTGCTCTAGCACCTGCAGAACGGCAGTGGAGCTAAAGCCCAGGTGTGTGCCCCGACGCACAGCCGGCAGCACGGCAAAGGGAAACACTGCACTGACCGCCAGCTCTAGATGCATTTGGGCCTATTAGTTCTCTGTTCCTAAATATTACTTTGGTGACTGCACAATGAGCTTCCCTCTTCCACAACAAGATAGCAGTCTCATAAAATAATCTTTTTCAAAATTTCCAGAGTATTTACCAACCTTAACACTGAATTGACAAAAGAAATTAAGCCTGCAAATATATCTAGAACATTAACTATGCATAGACTCGGCAGATAATATTGTCTTCTGCAACAGTATGAAACATATATTTAGGCAATATATTGCCTATATACATGCCTATAAACATATATTTAGGCAAGAATATGTTACCTGGGGTGGTGCAAGCCTGAGAATTACCTCCTAAAAAAAATACTGTCACCTTTAGTCACAACTACACACACAGCACTGGAGTGCAACTTTCCCGTATTCATTATCCTAACAATTCTGTTGTGGTTTTTAAGGCATGAAATACCTCACCAGCAAAAACAAAAACGACAAAAAGGTCTGGCCATTTATCTTGCCCTTATTCTGTGGTATTTAGAGCCTCACATTTTTTGTAATAACTTCAGTTTAAGTAGCAAGTGCAATCATTCCCTGCATAATTTCAGGAGATCTATAATATTCCTCTATTCATAGCACTGACAATTTTCCTGTCAAAATCATTACTCTTCCAACTCAGTTCTCTTTATTTTTAGCCCGTTGTTTTATGATGCAGAATAGAGGTATTTTCTTTGTTTACATTAACATTTTAAAAGATTGTAATATAAAAAGACTATATAATAATGCTCAGATAGAAGACCTAACAAGGTGTGCTCCCTATTTGCAAAATCCTGGAAAGTGTCATGGGGTTAATATGATGACCTCTTCATCACTTCAGTCTATTTACAATGACTACATTGGTGGCTATCTTTGATTATCATTTTCTGTAAACAACCAACCAAATTTGCAATTTTCATTAGCAGTTTTTCTGGCCCAGTTACTGAAGAGTTTGCTATTACTTCAGTAAAAATAACATTAACATGCATTCAACAAGAGTATCTGCCTATGTTTTCATTTCAAATCATGAGAGCCATGGTAATAAATGCAGGGTTTCTCATAAAGAGATCACCATATTCTAAAGAAATTACTAAACTCTCAAAGTGCTGGGTCTTCATGAATTTCAAGAAGTTTAGCCAGAAACACAAATGAGACCATTAGCGTTTTGGAAAAGAGGAAATCTGCAAGCAAGGGCCTCACATCAAGCAAGTGGCAAAGTGGGTGATCCACAATTGTATTTTTTCAGGCTTTCAGATCAGCTTTCCAGCAGCATAAAGCCTTTGGCCCATTCAGTTACAACACGGGCACACCTGCCATCATGCAGAAGCTACATCAGCCTCAGGAACACAGGAGTAAGAAAAAGACTAGTTACAGAAAACCTAAAACATAATCACTTTCTCTCTTGCACCATCTACACATTCACCGACAGAGAATAAAATTAAGGAAATTACAGGATACAGAGCTTCTGAGACACTGACAGTGTCTGAAAGAGAAAGTTAACATGGTTACATATTCCACCACAATCTCCCTCTCTCAATCCAAGGACGTAGCACACAAGTGTTCCTCACACTACTCCCTCCCTGCTGAAAAATATCTCTGTTCACGGCAACATATGCCCAGCAGAATCAAAACAAAGAAACAGACAAGGGCAAAGAACCATGGCAAACTCAGCCACTGAAAACTGAGCCAAGAGTACAATCACAACAGCTCTGTAGGGTCAGAATACTACAAAGCTTGCTACCGTTCATCTGCAGGGGTCCGTCTGGGGCCAAGTAAACACCGACATAAAGCCACAGTCAGCTTCACTCTGGCAGCATATCTTCTTGTTTAAGAAAAGGTAATACAGTATAAAAGTAGATTTAATCAAAACTCCCATCCTTTCAAAACATCTTCTAAACATCTTCTTCAGATATGTTTATTTTCCAGGAACACAGACCTGAGGCTAGCTATGTATACCTGCTACCCATGTAACCACTGACTTCTCCCCAAGGGGACAATCGGAAGCTCAGCACTGCTCAAAAGGTTTCTCTCCTCTGTTCTTCCCTACCTTCACCCATAAAGGTGGTTGGGCTTTTCTCCCCAACTCTCTTTTCTAGTCCAAACAAGCCGCTATACCAGATATATATTCAACTTGCTTCCAAAGGCCCTGAAAAACACATCCACACTTATCTGGGTTTGATCCAGAGCTGGACTCGATGATCCTGGCAGGTCCTTCCAGCTCAGAATATTCTGTGAATCTGTGAAGCTGTGTTTGTGCACGTTTCTCACAGCTCTGTGGAATACCTCACGTAAAAAGGGGAACTGTACATGTAAGAGCCTTCACCTCACTTTAACATTCTGTGCAGCGAGAAGACCTCATCACATACAAGTGTGTGAGAATGCTCACCCCTCCCCCTACTCTGTGGTTATGAAATTTGGCATGAACATCCAACACCGGCTGCTTCTCTTTCAAATCCAACACATTGAGAAGATGCTAGAAGTTCTGCTACAGGCAGGTTACATTTCACTATACAGCTCTGTCTACTCCACAGCCGGTGGGGAATGGTGCAACAAGATACTGTGCAGGCTGATCAAGCAGCACAGCCAGGAATCCCAACAAATGCCCAAACGGGCCTCCTACGGGCTTGCACTTTAGGGATGGGTGGAAATACCATTTTCCCCCTCCTCCATTCTATTATTGCTACTACTACTATATGTTAACAGCTAATAATAATAAACCTGTGCCATAGCTAACTTCACCATTGTGAAATCATTAAACGGCACTGTGCAGAGAATCTCAGCTCTGATTCTTTCTATTATTTGCATCTAACGTGAAAACATGCAGATCGATTCGTTCTCCAGGTCTGGGTGCCTGGCTGCTCCCTTCCCCTCCCACCACAAAGCAGAGGTGAGGGAAGGAAGGAGGCAACAGGAAAAAAGGAAAAGACGGGGAGGGGGGAAGAAGGCACGAAATCCGCTTCATACTAACAACAAAAGCAATTAGGAGGGCTGGAAGGGAAGAGAACCGGCACCCTCGGGAGGTGGAGGAATGCAGCACCATAACTTGCCCGGGAAAGGGCTGACCGGGGCGGTCGGCTCCGAGGCGGTGGCACCCCTGGCCTCACACCCGCACCCATCGAAAATCGCCCCGCGGCCTCACGCCGGGCTGTCACACGTCCCTGTCCCTCCTGGCGGCCCGGGAGGAGGAGGACGAGGATGAGGAGGAAGCAGACGAAGACACGAAACTGGCCTCACTTACCCAGAAAATGACATTGAAGCCGAAGATGAAATATTTGATGCAACAACTGACTTCAGGCCCCTTGTAGTGCTTTCCGGACATCCTCTGCGCTCATGAAGACGCTTTGCTCGCAGCCAGAGTGAGAATCAAAAGAGATGGGGGGGGAGGGGGGAAGGGGGACAATTAAAAAAAAAAAAATAGGAAAAGGAGGAAGACTAGGAGGAAGGGTCTGGAAAGACTAGGAGGGTGGGGGCAAGACTATGAGGAGGGGCCCGGGGGCGGCGCGGCAGGCAGAGCTCAGGGCCGGCTCCGCGCCGCGGGGAGATGCGGCAGGAGCGGCGCGGCGGCGGGTCGGCTCCGACTTGCCGGGCGCCGGGGATGGCCGGCGAGCAGCTCCCACCTCCTCCTCCTCTTCTCCCGCATGGAGGAGGCCCCGGCTGCTCGCGGCGGGACGCAGGAGAGAGCGACAAGGAGCGGGGGAGCCGCCGGGGCAGGATCGGCCCGGGCAGAGGCCGGAGCCGCGCGCCCCCTCAGCGCCAAGGGCCGCCGCACGCGCCCCGCCCCGCGGCGTGATTGGCACCGCTCCCCGCCAATCCGAGCGCGCTGGGGCCGCCGGCGAGGGGGCGGGGCGGGAGCGGCCCCGAGGCTCCGCCCGGGCCGGGCGTGCCAGGCTGAGGGGTCCGGCCCGCCGTCCCTCCGGCCCGCAGTCCCGAGCCCGTCCAGCCCTCCCCTCCGGCGGCCGGGGGTGACACAGGCCGGGGAATGCCGAGACAGCGAGGGCTGGCCCCGCCTGTCACGGAGAGCAGCGCTCCGCAGCGGGAGAGCTGCCAGGAGGGCAGCGCCGGTTCTAGGCTATCTGCGGTAATGAGGAGGAGGAAGACCGTAATCGCACCGTGCAGGTTGTTCTCAATGGGCGCCGCCAGATCGCCTCCCACATGACCTCGTACGCCCAGGAACACATGAAGAACCATTTTACGATGATTGCTAGGGTGTATATTTTAACATCTCCTGAGTTTATATTGAACTTGACAGCCATAAAGTTATGTGGTTTAGTTGTATTCATATGCTGTTCGGGATTCAGAGTGCACACGGTCTGGCATTAGCAGCATATTTAATAGGTTTTCTTTGCTGAAGGATGTCGTCGTGTCAATGGAGCAAGCCTTCAAAGTCTCCTGGTCCAGCTCTAAGAAAGAGGCTGGAAAAGAGGAGGCTCAGGGGTGGCTTTATCAATCCCTAAAGCTCCCTGAGAGAAGGTTGTGCCAGGTGTGATAGGATGAGAGGAAATGGCCTCAAGCTGTGCCAGGGGAGGTTTAGGCTGGACATTTGGAGGAATTCCTTCACAAAAAAGGGTTGTTAAACATTGGAATGGGCTGCCCAGGGAGGTGGCAGGAGTCACTGCCCCTGGAGGTGTTTAAGGAAAGACTGGATATGGCCCTTAGTGCCATGATCTGGTTGACAAAGTTGGGATTGACTAAAGTTGGACTCAGTATTGGAGGTCTTTTCCAACCTAATTGATTCTATGTTTATGTGATTCTGCAAGTATAACTTTTGATTCAATAGAGGGGAGATTTCTTTATAATAAAATACATTTCCCATCTCTACAGGATTGCAGAGTAACACACTTGAGAAGCATGATATTGATAGAACTGCAGAAGACAGTCTTGATTCAAGATCACATCATATCAGTTATGGAGCCTTGTGAGTCTTTTTTTGAGAACAAAAAGAAATATTTGTCTGTCGCATCTGGTAGACAATGAAAAGAAAAAGTGTCTGCTGAAAGAGATCCATGAAAATATGTGATTTTTTTAGGAATGAGAAATTAGTGCAACACATCTATACACTTTAACCACAACTGTATAGTTTATCACATGAGTGTTATCCCTCTGTCTATTAACACTGCTGCTTTTGCAAGACCGTCCATAGGAGGAGTGGAGAAAAGGGTGAATGAGTAGTAATGTACATGTTCTGTACCAGTGGGTAAAGACACATCACCACTTGCAGTAGGGTATGGTAATAATGTATTATATTAAGCTGCTGTTTTTACAAGTGGCTTCAAATATTGGTGACAACCTGTGCAAACATTTATATTATTACTGTCATAACATGCTCCTAACATCATGTGTTGGCACCCTTTAGCATTTTAATTCTTCACAGGCAGGAGCAAAATATTGCAGAGTAATATTTATTATGATAAATACAGTAGCAATATCAGATGTTGTACCTATCAATCCATTTATTCCCAACAACTCAATAAGAAATGCAGGCTACATCATTTATAGCATCATATTACATCAGTTCACTTGCTTTCTCAATTGAGCATAGTATTATGATTGCCAATTGTCCTTTTAGAGTCAAAAGCATTTCACATTGTCCCATCATCTGATCAGCTTAAGGATGTCTGGTTTTAAGGGTTAGATTGCTCACTAAGAGGTTATTGAACACAGAATCTTGTTCTTTTTAATTCACTTTGTGTGTAATAAGCAAGCAGATAGCAAAGGCAGCAGAACAGCTTTGGTGTAGGTAATTGATCTTTCAGAATGCCAGCTGCAGCAGAGCTTTCTGCACCTGCAGCAGCCTCTCTGCCTTGCAAACTAATTTTGCCTCCTGTCCTAAACAAACAGGGATTAAAAAAAAATCCTCATTCTTCAGCTTTGTGCCATCTCTTGTGGATTGCTTCTTACGTGCTTTGGCCACCTAGGCCAGGAAGCTCAGCAGGATGACTGCAACAGCACTTTAAATTCACTGTTAGTTACCAATCAACACTGAATTCTACTGTGATGTTTTGGCAAAAAGCCTGAGGCGATACTAAGCAGGAGCAATATTACCTTTTCTTGCAGAAGGGCAAGACAGTTATTCAAATTCCATCAGTTCATAATTCATTTTACAAGGCACAGGAGTACTAATGGGCGGTATTTCAATGACAAAGCTGGCTCTAGCAGCACAGTGCTTCATAACACCAGGAATGTTTTGATTTGCTACTGACATTGAGAAAAAGTCCCATCTGAATGACTAAATCTACTTCCCATCCCTAAGACGCAGATATAAATGGCCTTCTTCTGACGAAAGACTGGCCAGCTCTAATATTAATAAGTGTGGCGAGTTTGAGAAGCTTGTATCTTAAAAGAGGTATAGTTGCAGACTCTGAAATTCTTACTTCCCTCCAAGTAAAGAGTCGTCAACCCAATTCCTCAAATCAATAATTCCTTAGATCCAGTACCTCTGTCTTTGTGTCAGCTCCTGTTTTTTGGTCTATGAATTCTTTGTCATTTTCCAGGGAAAAAGAAATGCAAACAGGAGTGACTCGAGAAGAGAAATGGCAGAGCAGCACCATGACGGCTGTAGTTCCATGAGTTATCCCATTGCCAATCTCTCCTCGTGCCACGTGATATAAAGGGCTGTGTTCTAAGCAAAGTTCAATGTCTGTGTCCATAAGTCTACCTATTTCCTAGACCCTCCATTTTAGTGGGAATTCATAGGATAGCAGTCTTTTTCTATAGGGAAACTGTAGAGCTTTCTGACAGACAAGATTTATAGAGTCAGAGGTATTATCTGCCTCGGAATATTTTCAAATCCTAGTAACATACTAGCTCATAATGCCATTTGTGTTCATTTTCTAGTTTTGCAACTATAAAAACACTTTGTTTTCTGCTTAGCAAAAGTGTGAGCGCTGATGAGGGGACACTGTTTAGGTTTAGAAGGAATTTTGAGATTGGAATTTCATAGAACTAAACTCGAGTAGTGGTATAAGTTGTGTTGGCCTTGGTGGAAGTACATGTTGTGCCCCAGATGTAAACATCACTTCAGCCTTCCTCAAGAATAACAACTGCAAGTACTGACTAATTACTGTTATGGGTAACACTGGTGAGTACTGAGCTGGTTTTTCATAAGAAACTTAGCTCTCAATACTGGATAATAATATCATCTCGCAGGGCCAACACAGTATCATTATAATGTGATAACAACAATGTTGTTAGGATGACTCACAAAGCATGGAGTGTGTCTATACATCGACAGGGTTAGAGGCCCGAAACTGAAGCTAAAGTATACCAAATAACAACCAAAAACCAGTTGCATCGTGCCTCATTTTATTTTCTCAAGACAACGTGTATCTGAGCATTTCTTTCTTTTTGTGTCAGGCACCTTGAGCTGCTGCCTCTGCTCATTGTGAGAGGAAGGGGTGGGAGTGGTGGCACATTTCCTGCCCACGGCTGTGCAGGCAGGGGCAAAGGAGCAGACGGGGCTGCGGCTTCACCACGGCGCTGCTTGGGGCAAACATCCTGGTGCACAGCTCTGTTTCTGTAGTGGGTGCTGTGCCTCAGCAAGCCCCTGTTCTGGAGCTTTTTGCAGAGCTCTTTCTTATCAGGGATTATCCTCTGACAAGTCTATACAGCAGTGAAGCAGGAATAGTATAACATACCTGGTCCATAGCTCACTGCCACGCTGTGGCTGCAGGTGTGGTTCCAAGCACTCATACAACCAAACTGGCTCCAAAGGGCATTAATTGTGAGGTAGTTCTTACAAACATTTTATGGACACAACAGTGACAGGGTTTAATGAGATACAACATTTGTATTCTACAAAAAGAGACACAGATTTGCAGTCCTAAATTAGGGATAACTGCAATCGCTGCAGATAGTCACCTCCCCTTCCATTACTGGTGCTACTGGGCCATGGTCATTAAAATGGATATAAACTTAGACTCCAGTAAGTGCCAAATTTATCTTTTTCACTTTGTATTGCTGAAACCACTGGACAAACTCTGCAAATTTGGAAGCTTCTCACTTCCCAAACATGGACTATTGCTTGTGTATACCTGATGGTTCAGATATAATTCCTGACAAGGCCCTGTCCAAAAGGACAACAGGTGTTTATCCTGTAGCAGAACACCATATGATCTTCTTAAGGTTCATTAGGTCTTTCAAGGCTCTCTGATTTGCTTTCAGTCGTTCATCATACAATTCAGGACACACTCAACTCAGAGGTTTAACTTAAAGTATTTGCTCTGTAGTACCACTCAGGAGAGTGACTATTTCCTCTGAGTGTGTTTTTAATGGTGGTAAGATTTTCTGCAAATCCACCATTTTAAGTAATCTTTGAGAATGTTTCCCTTCAAGGGTTACCTTTACTTGGGCCTAAAGCACCTGAGCTTCTCCCATCCTTCCCTGTGAAGATTTTGGTTTCTCCTGGGAGTGTGGATCAGTGTTTACTGCAAGAACAATCAGGAATCATTCTGGCACCTCTTTCCAGGAACACCTGTATATCTGTTAAAAGGTCAAGAAGTGCAAGCAGATGGTGGGATGAGAGAGTGCACAACTGCAAATCTGGCTGTTGTAGGCTTTAGGTTGCTGCCAGAGTGGTAGGAAGGGAGGCTAGCAGAGCAATTAATCTCAGAGCCCAGCTTCTAAAGTTTTCCACCATGGCCTAGCCAATAATTGAGCTAAAAGGCATAGGAATACCTGTTTGGCCAGCTTGGTCAAGAGTTCAGCCCCCAGACCTCTGTACAAGCAGGAACTTAAAAAGCCGACTGTGCAAAAATCTCTCATTTCAAATCCAAGCAACATTTTTTTCTTTGCTTTTGGATTCAAATGGCTATAGAGATGCTCTGATCTGAAGGGACTCTATGTCCTTGCCTTCACAGCAGAGAGCTGATCCAAAACCCTCTGAGGAGAACAGTGATGTGCACAAGGGGGTCAGCACCTGCTGAAGGAGGGCCCAGATATGCAGTGATGCAGTGCAGCCTGGCTGCAGGGAGCCACCTCCTACCCTCTGTTGGGAACAGGCTTGCTCATCTGAGCTATGGAAAGAGCAGTGACAAAAATGCTGTCATTTCTGCAGTGACATTGGTGTCTCCTATCTGTCAGACTGCTCGACAGGGTGCATCCAGGGCCTCCAGCAGTTTATTAAGACTGTGCAAGTGAGCTGATAATCCCAAAGGAAGGTTGGTGATACATTTAAACTGATTTCCTCCCAATTTTGTGTCTGGTTCTTCAAACCCACCTTCTCTATTCACATCTAATGATAGCTACCGCATAGCTGGATCAAAGATACCAGTCTCCTTTACCTTTGATATCGACACTTCTGATTTCTCAGATGTTATGCAGAGCTGCCTCAGCAAACATAGCCCTTGTAACAGCACCAGTGAACAGGTATTTCACAGTAGTATTCTGTATGGCTTGTATCAGTGGACCTGCTTAGGAACAAGGTAAATAAAACAAATTTATTTTAATATCCCCAAAAGGCATAAACCAGCACTACTAGAGTGATTGCAAACCATGGCCGTTTGCTTCCCACAGTGTCATAGGAGGAATACAAAAAGCCTGTGTTATGCTACATCTGATATTCTGTATTCAGTAACAACATTATGCTTGTGACAGGATCAAGTAGGACTTTGTTTCTGGACTTCTTCCAAATGTGAAGTTGCTCTTCATAGATAAGCTGCACATACTACCCTTCAAGCACCTGTAAAAAGGGAGCACTTAGAAATATTTACAATTTACTTGTTTGCAAGTCCACTAAATGGAAATTTCCAAGCCTTTCTTACTCTCTCCTGTTGCATTAACAAAACCAGAAACTTTCCTGCAGATGAGAACAGAACAGCCACTAATATTCTTGTTGGGTTGAACAATCACTTTTGAAGTCTGTTTATTCAGGGGCTCATAATTTGCTGTATGCTTCACTACCTGTATTTCTCTGTGATTTCTGTGTGAATCTTGATGGGTGGAGTTCATTTGAATTTCCTGCTCTTCCACCACACTAGTTAAATCATCAGCTTCTCTTTTTCTTTTTTTTTTTTTCACTGTCACAGTGTTTCAAGAAAATTAAACTCTGAGAGACTGCTACTTAGAAAAGAAAACCCACCCCAGAACTATTTCTAGATTCATCTTCATCTTACTATTTCATGTATCATCATCTTTAGGCACTTCTTCAGGCTCCCACAAAGGTGTTAAAGTGTCCTAAGAGTTCTAGGTTTGATATTTTAGATTATATTACCTTGAAAGTAGGGACAATGACTTATCCTTGTTCCTGTAAGTGGCAAGTGTAAAATGCCAGTGCTGTGACAGCAAAACAGCTAAAATAATTTTAATTTAAAAGCATACCTCTCTCTTGTTTTGAACTCAGGATACAAATACATCTATAGAAACACAATGTGAACCCAGTAAGTACAAGTAACAGAGCTGAAAAAATGAAGACACTGATAAGGGAAAAAAAAGTGGTATCTTCAAGAAACAGATTCTTTGCCTATTCCTCTTGTCTGTTCAAACAGGAGAAATCTTCCTTTTGATGTGGGCCTTCTTGCTCTGTATAATGTATCAGTCTGCAATCATCAGGAAAATTGACATTTTTCATCTAGAAGCATTAATTTTTTGAAGATACTGTCTGTGGGCAAAATAATTTTTCCTAAAGGAAAGACATTGCTGCCCCAAATCACAGTGACAGGTATGCCAGTGTCTAAAAGTTTACAGATTTTATATCACCAAATTCACCAGATCAAAGCATGTGGCTGTGACTATTCAGGACACTATGATGCTGTATTCCAGTCTGAGTGATGAACTGTTAAATGTGTCCCACTTATGCATACACCTACGAAGTAAGACTCAGTGAAAGTTGTATTATACATGGAATGGAAAAAACCCCGCGAACAGGACCAGGGAACTTTTCCTTTTTGTCTTGCAAAAAAAGCTATGATGTTCTTAGATATTACCACAGCTCTTTCAGTACGTTTCACATGTTTGAACTATCCATCATAAATCTGCTAAAAGCATCAGTTTAAAAATGTTAAGCTATAAAATGGGCAGGCATAGAGCTTACAACGAGTCCACTGTTCTGGGCTAAGCACGGTCACTGAGCTGGGCACAAAACTGGGAGCTGGACAAAAAGGAGGTCCAGCCATCTAGTGGTAAATTACCCCACTGTGCAGCCTGCTGGTGTCTGCCTTCCAGGGGACACTGCATCTCAGGGCCTCGGTGTCCTCCAGACAGGGAGAAAGGGACATTGCCCAGATATGGATTGGTTCAGAATTCCGCAGCAGTGAGAGATTTAGGGAGCAAGCCAAAGTGCATAGGAGCCTGCAGCAAAACTGGGAGAAAGGGTGGCAGGAGCAGTGACCATATCCAACACAAAGGCAGCTTTGGCTGGGTGGACAAGGAAGAGCCTGCACTTGGTCAGTTCTGCACATAAAGAACATCTGTTTACAGGTGCTTGCTTACAGTGCCTGTTCTCTTTCAGCATACATCTTTGTCCTAACAAGCTTATGCTTGCTACCCTGCCTGCATCTGTACAGCAGCAGTCAGAGAAAAATCTGGGTGGTTTTCCATAATCCTGTAGCAGACAGCAGCATGTCCAGTGGATATGCACCACCAAATGATGCAATGCACTCGTGTACCACTTCACACAAGGAAAAGAAAGGTTTAAGCCAGTTGTCACATTTGAAACAAGGATGATGCAATCAAACAACTACACAAAGAACCCATATGCTGAGTCCAAGCTGGAATGAAACACTTGCCCAGAAATTTATTGAGTGTAAACTGTTTTGTATCTTCTATGTGGTTACAAAGTAATAGAAAAAACTTTACCTTGGCAAAGCCAGAAGAGACACCAAAACAGTAAACCATTAAATTCTTCAAGGAAAGTTTAAAACCCAAACAGTTTGTATGCCTAAATACCTCTCAGAATTCAGCCCAATATGCCAAAGCTCCCATTGCAAAACTGATCTCGATGCTTAGAAGACCAAGTCTCCTTGAAAGCAGTCAGATGCAAGTCCTGCAGGGCCTAGTTTGCGACTTGCTTGGGCACTGAAAAGAGGTATCCAGTGGGATGGTGTAAGCAGTCTGCACGTGAAATGACCATCGGTGTATTCATTTGACTGGCTGATTTGACTGCTACACAACACTTCTGAAATATTAAATTTTGTCCAAAGCACAACCCTTTATTGGTTTACAGACACATGAGGCTGCATTGCAGATTGTACTCAGTTTCCAAACACTGGCCAAATTGCAGTCATGGTTATACCAGCCATAGCCAGGTGAATATGGAATAATTCTGTGAAACTCAAATAGTTAACTTTGTGCTGTGAGAATTTTTATAATTGAAACCAAAGCATTGTTCCAAGTAGTTACCGCAGCATGAACTGATTTTAGCAGAAACATTTGTTCTTTATCAGAAAACACAGTCTGGAGGGTGCACAGAGGATAATGCTTCCCTTGAGGTAGGGGATGGCCAAAGTCAGCTCAGTGTTACTTGCTGACTGCCTCTAGTGTAGAAAAGAGATACAGCTGTGACCTTCCAGAGTGGTATCAGCTACTGCATCTCAAACCCTCACTGCTCTTTGTGAAAGGTTTCTGTTCCTCACAGTGAATAGCTAAAAAAAGCAGGGAGGAAACATCTGGTTACTACTTTGAAGTGGTACTTGCCATTGACTTTCCAATGTAACACTAGAAAAATAGATATGCAAATTCATCATGCATGTTTTGACAAAATTCTGTTCTAAGGAGTATTTCCCCATGGAAAGAGTGAATTTCCCCATGACCAGTTGTGCTCAGTTTTCATCTGTCCCAAACATGCTCTCTTACCTGGCTAGCAGGGGAAATTAACTGCCTGATGCCTGAAACATTGCGTTCCCCAGTGGCATGCCTCACGCCATCTGGCTTTACCACTTTCATTTGACTAATGGATCACACCTGATATTTGCATTGAATCCTACACCACAACACTTTCAGAGCTTTCTGAAACCACAAACTTCAGAAAGAAGATGATGATAAAAGTTGTGCTTCTCACTTCTCTGTTTTACCCACTGTGAAGCTGAAGCAACAGGTAAAGTGTAATGGACTTTCTTAAAGCATCTCAGTAAATCAATGGCCAAGTTTGCTGCCTGTTCCGGTAGTCAGCAGTAAATAGGCTAGCGTAGAATCCTGGATATGAGCATCCTGTTCCAAAATTTGACAGTCTGCTTTTCCTTTCTTTTTCTGGTGAACAAAGACCTCATCTCTGGGATGGAGTAGTACCCAAATCTGCATTCTTTTGCCATATGTTTTTGAGATTCATTGAAACAGCGTTATTTTTTAAAGACTTGGAAGTGGAATTTAAAAGCTGCTGATCAAAGAAAAAGGGGTCAAGAAGGAGAGCAACAGAAAATGGATCAATGTTTTTGGGCAGAAAACATGGAAACAGCACCTCCTTCAATTTTTAAAACACCCACTGGGGTCAGGGTGGGGTGGTTTGGCAATGAGTACAAATGTACACAATCCTGCAGACATTCCAGGCTGTCTGCACTCAGGGCACCACTGCTGTCTCACTTTCCACTACTCTGCAGGCCCCCCACTGCACTTTGCAAACACACTCCTCTCCGGTGGTTATTCTTGAAGCAGCTCCTTAGAACAGATGTCCTCATATGTGTCTCTTCCCAGCTACACAAATAACACTTTGCCTCATGCTCCTGCCATCCTTTTGAACTAAATTTTAAAAAGAAAAAAAAATGGGGTAAAGAATATCCTTTCCCATTGGTGATTCCTGTTGTAACTTCCATGGCACTGTCACTCTGGGGCGTGTGAATTGCCCTTGTGTCCTTCATAGAGCAACAAAGGTTTTTTCTTTCTGGCTTTCTTCCTTGACCTTCCAAGGATTCTTCCCTCTTTAGGCCCTTCCCAACTCTCTCTCTTTTCTCCTCCTCTGACTTCCAACTGCACTGCAAACACCATAGGTCTCATAAAAACTTCCTCTTGAATAGTACTACCAGGGAAGGATCCACATGAACCAGTTGCTCTTTGTCCTCCTCGCATGGTCTTCCTGCAGCTACCATTACTCTTGTTTGGCACCCAGGCATGCCTGCTTTGGGCATCCCAAACTTTTCCCTTGGAAGGAATCACTCTTTTAAATACTTTGTCCTCAATTCTCTTGGTGATATTAACATTGGTATGTTTCTAAAGAAGCAAATGGAATGTGTGCAGAATGGACTAGCTTGAGACACAATGATTAAAGGAGGTGCTAAATTTTGGGAAAGCATATGAAGTAAAATACCCTTGATAGAACATTTGGCCTAAATGTCATTATCTGGTACCTTTTGTGCACACAGGCACTGATTCTCCAAGCCTTGTTCACTGAGTAGGCAGGAGTTGGAGTTTAAAGGGAACTGATCAATAAGTGGAGTGAGTGGAGGAAGCAAGCACAAGCAAGCAGAGGTAGAAGAGGAATTACATAAGTCTATGAACTTTGAGCCCACATGTAAAACCCCAGCTTTGAGAAAATCAGTATGAGTTTGGGGATTTTGGCTGGGGGTGTAGAGGTTTTACCACACAGCTTATTGGGCAATGTTTCTACCAAAGTGCAAAACTAAACTAATTTGCAGAGCCAAAGGCATAGAAAAAGAGAAGAATATTCCCCCTGTATCCAAGGTCCTATGTACAATCAGCAATGCCAAGCCTGGAAGCTAAACCAAGTAATTATAGTTTAGAAAATGCAACTTCTCAGAGACAGCCCTGGTGGCATAATAGCATTCCTGAATAGCTGTTGTAACACTGTTCTTAACAAGGCCTCTGGAATGCCAGACAAGGTTTCAACAATTGTTTATCCCATTCAGTTTCATTTGCTTCTTCCTAGGGGACTGCAAAATTATCAGGCTGTCCATTTCTACTCATCCTCTTTGCCTGGTGTCTGAGGTCCTTCCATCTTCAGTGTCTGCAGAAGCTGTGTTACTGGTGGCACAGCGGTTATAGACAGGCCATTGTGTAGGAACAGGGTTTAAATTGGACTGTTAAGGTTCAGAACTTGTTTTTTTCAGTTTGTGAGTTATTCTTTTTTTTCCAACCATGCAGCCTCTCTCTTAAGAGCCATGCTCCCCCTAATGCTAAGAAAAGGAAAACAGCCTTCTCCAATTCAGTGCTAAGAGGAGATGGAAAGATGCTTGACACATAGACAGGCCTTTCACATCCTGGGGAGGTTTTTTAGCCTTAAGTTACATCTCCCAGCATGACTTGGCCAGCAGAAGAAACCAAAAATGGGAAGTGTTGCCTGCTATGCACAGCTCTGTGCTATGCTGTGAACTATTATACCTCTGCTGCTTTAGCACAGAAAATGGGTCACAGTTGTGATTTCAGTAGGAGGTCAATGGCCCAATTGCTCAACAGTGAGAAAGGGAAAATTTAAGCTGCTGTTCTGCCAAAAAAAAAAAAATCAAAACCCAGCGTGATGTGAGCCTGAAGATACACACTGAAGTTACATAAACTGTTCCAGATGAGTGGGCATGTTAACCACACCCAAACACAAAATCAAAATAAAGCAACTTAATTAGAGAAGAGAAAGTAAAATGAAATACCCTTAGCCTCATAAAGCAGCTATGCTGGGAAACACGGAGGCTCCAGCCTCCTTATGCTGGCACATGAAGCCCATTGGCAGGGATACAAACATGGCTACACAGAGCTGGAAGGACACACTGACAAAAGGTCAGGTCATGAAACAAGAACATGGGCATATAATGATAGGAAATGGGGAACAGTTTTAAACTAAATGAAGAGAGTTTTTAATTAGATAGTAGGAAGAAGTTCTTTACTGAGAGGGTGCTGAGGCACTGGAACAAGCACTACCCAAAGGCCCCATTCCTGGGAGGCTCTGGTCAAGGCCAGGCTGGATGAGACCACCCTGATGTGGTGGGTGACATCACTGCTCATGGACCAAGGAATACTCAGCATAGCTGCAGTGCAGCATCTCCATTATAAACCCTGAACCTCTCAGCATGATAGTGAGAGAGCAAAGAAAGAGAAGGCAGCAAAGGCCTCTTGGTGTCCTTACCCAGTGCAAGGGGCGGGGGTTTAAAATCCCCCCCCACACCTGTTTAAATTACAACTCTAACATTTCACTGTCAGCACAAAATAGGAGAGGGGAGGACATTCTCTTTAGGGGAATAGGTTGAGGGTGGTAGACAACAGGATAGGACACCTGCTGTTGCTGGCTCTCCACCAGCCCAAGGACATGCATTCGCATCTCCACCAGACTAGCATCTATCCCTCCCTCCCTGCACAGTGCAGAATTCACCTCTCTGATACAGCCATCCTGGCAGGTGGGACGATAGGCCAGGAAAACCCATCCAGGGTGGATGTGGCACCATGCCTCCAGCAATAGACTATGACCTTGCTGCAGGTCATACCTCTCTCACACAAAAGCCTGAGCCACCTCCTCCAAACACCTTCTGTCCCTTACTGTCACCAGCTGATAGAAAAAAGACTAGTCTTGTTTTAGTTAATTTTAACCAGTGAAAGCTGATTATTGCTTAGCAAACCTAATCCATGCCTGCTCTCTAAACACAAAGGGAAAAATATACATGTTTTCCTTTCTATAGCAAAGAGTAGACTGAGACAAAAATTTCTTTAGAAACTACAAATCAAAGGACTTGGTGAAAGCTGTCCAATTTGATCTTCTTTTTTTCTAACTACCATTGCAACCAGGAGCTGAAATTCTGCTGGGCTAAAGCTTTCAGCAGAGTGAGGTCAGCTCTGTGGTATCAACACCCTCATTCTGCAAGCTCACTCACACTTTGAAAAAAGTATTCCTGCATGTCAGAAGCAGTAAATTTCAAAAGCAGCAAATTTCACAAGCAGCAGCCAATGAAAAATCATGGAAACTTAGGTGCCTGTGACAGCTGGAACAAAGGTTTAGCAATACATGTCATGCTCTCTGCATCAGACCACGAGCAACAGATGTACTTTGACACCAAATCCTCTTTCTTCACATTTAGGTGTATTAACTGAGTAAGGGCTTCCTCCCACATACCTATTTTCCATCGCCCTTAACGCATGGCATTCTGTCACCCAGAGTGCAGTCACCTTTTTCTTCAGGTCACAGAGCAACTCCAGCCATGCTTGAAGCTAAGCAATGTCCCAGCTGCCACCACTTGAGTCTCATAGCACTTGAAGCTGATTTAAAGGCAGCAGACAGCAAAGTTACATCCAGCAAAACTGATCTATTTCTGCTGCAAAATTTACACAGGGCAGGCAATAACAGTCCATGCATCTCTAAAAGAATTCGGTGCAAGGTGCAGAGCGGCACCAAAATGAAAGCAGTGCAGGAATGCTGCTGGATTGCCCACATGCCCTGGGGACAGGGGAAGGTAGCAGCTTCATCTGCAACTATTACCTATCTTGGCCCTCTAGCAACAGAGTCAGAGAAAAAAGAGCAAGATCTGCACTCCCATTTCCCTTCTCTCTTTCTGCAGATGCAAATACTCAGATTTTCAGACTGCTTTTACACCATCCCATGTTCATCACAGTAAATATTTGCAGGAGACACAGTGCTTCTTTTAGAGCCATCTCCTCCTTAAACCTGGATTCTCCCTTCACCCTCTTCTGCTTTGTAGTCATTTCTATTTGTGTGGTTTCCAGGAAGGCTAAAGGTGTTTCTCTCCTTACCTCCCTTCAGGGGTGAAACCTGACAGGTTTAACCTAAAGCCATCAATTCTCTATTGCTGCCATTGTAACAAAACCAGTCTTCCTTCTTAGGGTTTTCATCACAGATGCATACCAGATAAATTTGGCCTACCTGTGCAGGGGTGACTCTTAAAATACCTGAATACCTTAGAATTTAATCTACATTACAATTTATAACCAGTAAAATGGCACCTGCATGTCCTCACAGGTCTATAGTCCCTAGCTGAAACAGCTTATATTAATCCTGCAAGGCTTAAAATCAATTTCAGATACAGACTGAACAGAGTTAACCAGCAGTTCCATGGATCCAGCTGTCTCATTCTAGGGGCAGTCACCTTGTCTAACATAGGCAAGACTTATATGAGTAACACTTTGATAAGCATCACCCCGACTGGGCAGGAAGGGGTTTGTAATTGTGGGTTTCTTGCAAAGAGCCATGGAGAGTTTCTTGTGGGCCTGTGAACCAAAGCTGGGAGTTTGATGAGTACAAAACAATGAGCATCTGCGGCTTGCTGACACACACTGACAGCAGAAAAACTGCAGATGGGTGCCATCATCAGTAACAGGAGGTTACAAATGTTCACAAGCTTGAAAGTGCTTTTCTTCACAAGTATGCTGGAGCAGCACTGGTCTGCTCCCCTACAGATACCAGCATCTTCCAATCATCTCCAGTGCAGTTGCTTTATCGTTATCAGCAGAGCCCACAAAATTGTTTACAGAGGAGCAGGCTGGTCAGGTTATCTGGCAGCCTTAAAGCTGTCTCTTTCTGACAAATACCACACATTCTGCTCTAGGAAGGGGCTGGCCCCTACTTGGAACAGTAAAACAAGCCTAGTGGTAAATATACCTAAAGCCAGATCCAATGAATATATTCAAAGGGAAGCCTCCCAGTGTCAAGCAGATAGGTGAGTTTGAAACCTGAACTTGACAAAATAATAACTGACAGCAGCTGCAAACTAGAGCTGGCAGAGCTGGAGGAGTCACATGCACTTTACAAGCAGGCTTTGTCTTTGGTTGTGAGAAAAGGAGTGCTCTTCATTTATATCATCTAAGGCAGGATAACTAGTGCAAGGTAGGTGAGGGAGCAAGGTGGCCTTATTTTTAACAGCTAGCAAAATAAAACCACGGATTGGCATCATGCAGTGCTTAGACCGGTGTGACTCATACTGAAAGGACAAACAGCCTGTGACAGGATATGAACTATCACAAATAACATCTTCTTTTTCCCCAACCAAATGCATGGTCCATAAAGCCAGAGAACAGGAAGTACATCCCTGGCCTCGGCAGAAACCCACCTGATGACACACAATATCTGTCATTATGCAACTTTTCCATGGAGCCATTTTCTATGGCAGATATACGTTTGCAAAAGAACATCCTGTGGCAGATACCACAAATGACTGATTGGGGCAGAAAACTCTTTTGTCTTATGATTCCATAAGATAAAAGTCCCTTTTCCATTGGCTTTCCATGTACATGATTGAGTTTTAACCTGATTGGTTACAAGAAAGTAAGTTCATACATTCACAGTTAACTCACATGAAAATAGTATTTTATAAATATTCCCACAGTCCCTTGGCAGTGCTGGCAGCCTCCACTGCAAGACTGCCTAATCACGTCTAAGGAAAATTATAAAGTCACACTTTGAGCACCATCCTTAAAGTCAGTGAAAATTTCTTTACACCCCTAGTGACATCTGACAGCAAAGGAATGGTTCAGATTGCTGTAAGATGTTCTGCACTGAGTCAAAAAGCTAAAGCCCTAATTACAGTACTGGAAACCTGAGGATCAGCAGCCACGTTCTTTCCCTTACTGTCAGCTCAGAGGCTGGCACAGCAGGTCCAGCAGGAAGCAAACCGAGCACCAGCAGTGCCTGCAGGACTTCCTTGGTCTTACCTCAGTGCTCAGAGATGCCCTGTTCCACTTTGAACCTTGATTAAAGCTGCCCAGGCTGAGCTATCAGCATGACTCAGCAGCAGCACCGATACCCAGTGTTCACACTGAGCTTCCACTCTTGTGCAGTTTACAGCTGCACTACAGATCTCCTCAGAAACTTTACGTAAGGTAAAGGCACCAAACACAGCCCGTGCATTACCTCAAGGTCCATAACAAATACAATTACCTCAATTACATCTGAGGACCAAAAAAAATTGCAAACTTGATTTAGCTATAAATCTTACAATCTCCTCCATCTCCAAATTTTTTCTAAGGAAAGTTAAGTTATAGCTGGAATTCTCAATTTTTGAGCTTATCTTCAATCAGTTCTTGAAAGATTTGTATCCCCTTACTTTTGGACTATAGAAAATGTATGTCGAAGGAGTTATGTGGAAGTTATAGTTTTATAAGCTTATTAAATAAGATTTTTTTAAATTAATCAATTACAGTAGAGATTCATGAAAGTTAATTTTATGGAAGTAAGATGAGGGATGGGATGCTCATTAAACTTCCTTTACTGCTAAAACTTGTGTGCAAATAATGCACTATTAGTTTTAAGAGTATTTTTATCTTCAACTAGATTTGTCTTGAAAGGAGTTAAGTTTTTCAGGAGGCAACATGATGCATCAAATCTGATAAGACATTTCTTTGGCAAAGAAAAATCAACAGTTCTTCACAGAACAGTTGTAGCAATTACATCAAGGTCAGGCTTTTACTCCTTTGCAGACACACTCTCTCAGCATGGAAACTCTGAAATTCAGAAATTCAAAAACCTGAAATTCAGGCTTCAGTAACAGGTCAAATTCCCTAAAAAGTAAACTTAATACCTATGCAATTGAGGGTTTTATACGTATTAGTATTTATCAGTAACAGTAGTTCCTTCCTTTTTGCAAGGTTCATCATGAATTAATTATTTTAGAATAACCAAAGGAGGACAAAAAAACCAAAAACCCACACAAAAGCCTTCCTCTCAAGCAGACCCAAGTTTTGCTCTTGTTAATTCATACTTCTACATTTTCAGGTCAGCCATTCTGTCATCCAAGATAGACAGGATCTTCATTGGGACATAAAGAACAAGCAGAATAGAAAATAAAGAAAAAAATAATCAAGATCTTCTCAAAACATCTCTCTCACTTCAGCCTTTCTTCAAACAGCACGAAGTAGAATCTGGCTGACAGCATTCATTCTCCTGAAGGTCAGCTTTAAAAGAAAGAGCTACTGTAGCTATCTCAAAGGACTGTGAAGCTTGGTTGTTTTTTTCAGTAGGGGAGGGTGCCTGAACCCTGGAAGAAGGCAACAGGAAGAGACAGGCGTGTGCTCACCCAGGGAGATGCTCCCATGGAAATGCAGCTCATGCCCCACAGCTCGGGCTACTGTGGGTTCTGATCTGCAGAGCCCGGAGAGAGGGGAAAGCTCCCTCACCATGACAGAGAAAGATGAGTTTCCATGATGAGTTACCTCCCTCTCAGTGCCTCTCCTGTCTGACAGTGTTGAGCCAGCTAACACTGACTTTCCGTGGCAAAATGCCTGAGTGAGGAGATTAGGCTGCTTTTGTTTATGGCTGCCACATTTATTAGGTTACGAGGTTCCTGAAGTCACCATGGGGCTGTTTGAAAACAGCAACACGAGAGGCCAGAGCACGGCAGAAAAGGTTCCTTTGCAAATATGCACCATTTGCACTTGGTTACTTTTAACTGGAAGAGGATTTACAGCATCAGCAAAGTGAAAATCACATGGTACCTACAGACAGCTCTGCCAAGTGACATTTGGACTTAGTGATTTAACTATTATCATGGTGCTTGCATTTGAAACAGCCCTGGTCCTCTTGATCAGATGAGGCAGACTTGGAGAGGAGCACACAGTACTGCTTTGGAAAAGTTGTGCTAATTATCAGGAGTTGCTCCCTTTTTTATTTGCAATCAGATTTTCTGCTTCTGCAATTCCATTCTTTTTATGGCATTTATGGCTAAATGGCAAGGCTTTTATTTACATACTCTAACAGTATGCTTTGCATTGCCCTGGGTGGAAGACACTACGTTGTTAACCAGGCTTCCAGTACTCAATGACTGAAACCCACAAAAAATATGCAAGCTAAACTGCAAACAGGACTGTCAGAGAGCACAGTTAAAAAAACCCCAACAAAGCAACAAACTAAAGCAAAAGTATATCCACCCCCTTTTCTTAAGTGGTAGTTCTGACATGTCTGCCACCAGACTGAATTGAAACGGAAAGGTCAATCTGAATTTTTTGTGGGAAGCTACAGTGACACAAATGGAAGTGCCTTCTCACAATGCATTGCTGTGCTGGAAATTCAACTGCTGTGTCAACTTCAAAAACAATATTATAAATTCATTCAGAAAGGGACTCACCAAATTAATGGAGACAGATCAATCAGGAGCTATTAAACACAGCAGTCTTAGGTGCACAGTATTTTGCCAAAAGTGGACAAGATGTCCCAAAGGAAAAATCATACTAGGGATCTTTCATTCCTCAAACTGTTTCCTAATCATCTGTCACTGGTCACTGTTGGAAGCAGGACACAAAGCTCAGTCAGTATTTTAACCAAGTCAGTAGGACACCTTTGCTGTTAGCCTCAAGTTTGAAGTAAGCATGGTTGAGAATACAGTATGTGCCAAAGGAAGGCAAACAGCAGAGCTCCTGGCTCCCAAGTGAGCCAGAAAAGTAATATTCTGCATGGAATGCTCCAAGTAATAAAGTATCTTCAAAGCTTTACTAGCAGTAATGAAAGTCTTGCATTTGGGGGAAATTTTGGGTTTTTAAACTGCCTCCAGAAAATAAACAGGCCTTGGATTTTACCACGTGGAGACAAGTAAAGCATATCCCCTTTTAGTGACATTTGAGTCTACAGAACACAAGTTCCTATCAGCCCAGTTAAGTGTTATAGTTACATATAATTAATTTTCCTACTTGTACCACAACTCACAGTAATAGATAAGAATTAGCAAATATATTATATTTTTATCCTTCTGCATTTTAGCCTACACTGAAGGGAGAACAACAGTCACATCAAACTGCACACTGGAAAGAACTGTCAGCATTTTCAAGAATATCCAGCATGGTTTATGAGTTACCTTTCTAATTCAGGCACTACACAGAACCACTCTAACTATGGCATTTCCAGTTTTGGACTGTGGCAAGGCACAAGAACAATTTCTACAACAGTTATTTTCCTCTTGAATATCTCATGCCACTAGATACAAGAAATAAGCACTCTCAAGGGCTCACTGCAAAAGCCAGCCCATGCCACAATCCCCTGCAGCAGAAGCCTATTGATTTTTCCAGAGGTGTTAAGTCCTTCCTGCTGGGGCAGATGGGAACAGCTTTACAGGAAAACACAGTGAAGGTGTTTTTAGGTGATCCTAAACATGGCAAACACAATTCCAGCTGGTGGGAAATGGCAAGGCACTGCTGGCTTGTGTGTCTCTTCTTACTGGAGTTCCATTTGGGATACGCTGCCTACTGCTGCATTGCCAAATGTCTCCTTCCACGTGTGTTCACCACTTGAAGTTTTTTATAGAACCATCTTATTGCTGCTTGAGGGCAGATGGCAGCTGGAGGACAGCACCTGGAAAATGTGCACTTGCAAGTATTTGACTGAGCATCCAATCATTTCAGCCAGAAAGGAGATGAGAACAGGCCCAGCTGTCAAACCTTTCCAGAGCATATCTGGAAGCAAAACACACACACCTGGGGAAGCTCCCGAACACTCCTGTGTGTGATCTGCAGCCTGCTGCAGGGAAATGCGCGGCCACATTCCTTCAGCAGAAAAGCCCTGCACAAAACAGAGCAAAGAGGACGCCGAAAAGCACTGGAATGGCACTGGAGTAGGGGAGTTTGCAGCCTGGGTGGACTAGAGCTGTTCTTACCTGTGCCTCTGACAAACCATCTCCCCAGAAGAGTACATCATCTTCCTATTATCTGCCAGCTCTGTGTCATTGAGGAGTTCCTTTTTCCAGGGCAAAATTCTTAAACCACACATTCCTTTCCATGATTCTTTCTAGAGCCTCGGCAAAATCTAGACCACCACAGATTGTCCTCATATTGCTTCATGACAAAGCAAAAAACAAACAAACAAACAAACAACCAACCAAAAAAAAAAACCCCAAAAACAAAACAAAACAAAACAAAAAAAAAACAAAAAACCAAAAAAAAAACCAAAAAAACAACAATAACAAAAAAACCCCACAACAAACAAACAAAAAAAAAACCACAAAAAACCAAAAAACCAAACCAACCAAAAAAACACCACCTTTGCAGAAAGGATAAAAAACCCAAACCAAGTTTTTTAGTGTCAATGACTGTTTTCTCTGTGGGTAACAATGTGACAAGAATGGACCAGACCAAATGTCACAGGGCTGAAGTTACTGGGAAATAAGAACTCAGTCCTCAGTGTTCACTGAAATTTGTAAAACAACCCCGAATCACTAGGTCTCACTAGATGACCAAAACAAAATATTTAAGTAGCAGCTTATCTGACTTGTTTCCCTTTCTACAAGGGCTCAATCTCAATTGAATCACTTTTCTGTAAAATATCACAGAGACTGAAGAAAGGTAAGGAAACCCTGTGATTGCATTTTGTACCCCAGCATTCCCCACATAGACATGAGGACCAGGATGGACTTTGGCAGTCTACTGGGAAGTGACAGAAATTTTCTCTGCCTTTCTTCCTTTCATGTGACCCCACAGCCTTCTGCTAACACTTGAGCTGAACATTGGACCAATGCTACGGCAAACTCTGTCCAGATACCAAAAGCCTTTCTTTTCTTGTCTGGTTGATATTTACACAGGGACTTCGCTGCATAGAGCAGCAAGCTTATTTTCTTCCCCATTTTGTCTTCAGTAGTTAAAAGGCCTTTACAGTCAATTGTCTGAAGGGAGATCTCAGACTACAAACTGGAAAATCTGAAGTGCCCTGTGCAACAAAACCGTTTCAGAAGCTCTTGATCTCTGCCCACTGTAGTAAGGGAGCAACACGGGGTGAACTGGAGAGACCAAAAACTCTGCATTAAGTTAAGCAACCAATAGAACTGACACATGCACAGCAGCCACCTCACAGAGCAGCTGCAAAGAAGGAATTGTAATGCTTAGGACAAAACCTACAGATTTGAACAGCATTTTGGGTTGACCACTTAGATCCAGGAGAAGCTGTTTCAGGGCCCCAGTAGTTCAGTTGCTTTTGAGTAATTGTTTCTCTGTCCCCTGCCACATTCCACTGAGGATGCTCCTCTATCTGCTGCTGGCCCCCCCTTCTCCAGTGACAGGAAAAATGAAAGAATGCCTTTACTCTCTGCAGTCTCCATTTTAAGATTATGGCTCAGCTTTGGGAAAAAAAACCTCCTCAGTGTTAACTGGTGTTAGCACTCCAGTGGCAGTTATATATATAGGTATAAAATAGTTAATAGTGTCAATAATAGTTACCACTGAGTACAGCTCAGCAACGCTGGAGAGAGAAATCCTCAGAAACTGTTATATCACAAATAAAGCCTCTGAAAAAAGGGAAGAAACCAGGATTTTAAGACAGAAGTATTCTCAAACAGATAACACCTGTACAAAGCTCCTTACAAAGTCTGGGTACTAGCACTGCAAGGCACAGCACTTGGCAACAGGACAGCTAGGAAATGATCTCACTGCAAACGCCTCACACTGCCAAGGCCTTTTACTCCCTTGCTGACTGTCATGGGTTGGCACTGGCCAGATGTTAATGCACCCATGAATATATGTTTTTTCTTTAACAACTACTCTGGGATGTGATCAGGAACAGAGCAGAGCAGGCTTGAATCTTGAAAACAAAAAAAACCACCAAAACTTTATTACATTACATAAGAACAGAGACAGAAAACTCTTAAACACACACAGAGACAGAAATAAAAACTTCTCAGAACATTTCTCAGTTTCTACCCCCCACACATTACTCTTCACAGACCAAACCTTTGGGTTTTAGATCAAACAATCACCACTCAAAAAAACCACCAATCTTCAATTCAGCAAGGGAGAGAGGAGTCTCTCTCGCACCACAGACTGTTTCTCAGAACACACGGGTCTACCCCTTATGTGTTTCCATGTCACCCGTGGCACCGCCCAGAGAAGTCTGCCAGGGTGACAATCTCTTTTTCTTATGTCTAGCGCTCTCACTGCTGTCCATAGGCTGAATCTGAATACAGGGCTCTTTTAAGGATACTTGCATGCCGAGCTCTCCCCCTTTTTACCCAGGGGCCGAGGTTCTGAGAGCAGGTCTGCCCTGAGGGCAGAGGGCACCACCACACCCTCCCCCTCTCTTCTCTGCTTGCTCCACTCTTCAAGTGCCAGTCACTGTAGCAAAAGCAGGGGCAGCTGTATCTACCCAAAATGCAGTTTATGTTCAAAAGAGACTTAAGTTCAGTCTATGGCTGACACTATGCAAGAAAAGTCCAGCTCAGAAAGCTACTCTTCTCATTCTTTGCCTATCGGGTTCCTTCCAATCGTGCTTTATCATCTCGGTCTCAGGCTGCTTCTCTCTCTCTCTTCCGAAACCACCAGTCATGAGAATCAATGTCTAAGAAAAGTTTCTTTCTGCCAAGCAAGGGTTAACAGTTTCTATCTCTCGGCAGGGCTGCAGGCTCAGGCACTCCCAGGCTCGGCAACTCCCACGTGGCTGGGCACCTTCTCCCAGAGGGGAGGGGGGGGGAGCACACACAGAAGGCACTTCCAGAGTTTTCCACCCTTCCATCCTGGACGGGGCAGCTCAGTTCCAGTCTTGTCCATTCTCTTCACCCCCCGGGGGCCCAGCTTACTTTAGTTCCACCGCGTGGTTGTCCTGAGCCTGGCCATGTGGCTTCCCCCTCCCCCACTCAGCCCAAAGCTGAGCAGAGCAGAGGAGATGTTTCCACTGCTAAAACTGGAACCCAAAAGAGACCTAACCCACCTGGAGTCCTGCTTTAACTCTTTGTGTCCTCAGAGGCGTGTCCAAACCTCCGAGTGACCAATCCAGGTGCCAGCAGAAAAGCTGATCACTGATTGGCCTGCTCACATCCCCCTGGAAAAACTGACCTCCCCCCGCAACCACGACACTGACACATGCCAATTCTGCTGCAAATTCCTTCAGGGGACAGGAAGGCAGACGTAAGCCACAGTTCAAGCCTATCTGTAGTAAAACAAAGGCATATCTACACTCCAGCATTTCAAAAAACCTGATTCTCTGTTGTTCAAACCTAAAAAACCTCTAAAATTAAAGGCAAGGAGTAAGACTTAGCTGCCTCGAGGTAATGTAACTAGAGATGACCCCAAACCACACTTCTTCTAGTGCAATTAAGTTGTAGCCTCAAGAGCACAGAAGAGGAAAGGTTGGTTGGGTTGTATTCCATCTAGAATTAATCCCATTCTGGCAGAACACCTAGAATTTCACATGAATACCCATCTTGAAAGCCGTACAAGGGGCAGGGTTAGTGCAACAACATCAAGTGCACAGAACCAGAAGCGTGTTTGTACACCGCAGAAGTGCAGTTGGAAGAGATCCCGTTGGAGGGTAGAAGTGAAAACCTCATCTCTCAGTCCTGGAGCTTACTGGAGATATCAAGAGCACCAACAGCACAAGCTCAGAGAAGAGAAGCAGCTCCGAGCTGCCGAGAGCTCTCTCAGTGCAGGTGTCCCCTCAATGCCATCGCTCCTGCTGCTGTGAACAGCTGTGAACAGCTGTGCAGGGACAGCAGGACAGCACCACCTCTACCGAGAAACAATGGCCAAGCAAAAGCATAAAATCCATTACAAAATCTGATTCCCCCTTGGTATCATTGTTGTATTTTGCACAAATGTGAAAGCATCATCTGTTTATTAGGAAGTCGTCGATATCCAACGGTGTTTTTTTGCAGCATGTTGCTCAAACAGATTCTGCTGTTACAGCTTATAACCACTCTGCATGGTTACACCCCCACAAGACATTGGCGGAGCACCAGTTTGATGAAGACAGAAAGACATTCACACAGCCTTTTCACACTCACAAACTTTAAATAATACTGAGTGGCTGGGGCTACTTTAGCCATAATTAAAGGAATACCAGAACCCTGAAGGGGGAATTCACCTTAAAATTCTATAAAATTATCAGTGCTTGAATCTAGTTGACTATTTTTTATTTCTCCCCAAATGACCTTTGAAAAACCCTCATGGCCAGAGGTAGAAAAAAGGAAAAAAGAATCAAGCCTCAGTTCTGTCCTTAATGCCCACCTTCCCCTGCCCCCACCTCCAGCTGGTGGGTACAGGTAAGACACCTCTACCGATGAAGCACTAATAAACATTAAGGGACCTTTCCAAGCTTTTTTTCCCCAAACAATATGGGATGCATCTGTCCCCACATGTCAGCCTGCAAATTTCTCCCTCGCTTTTAGGGAATGTACTGAAGGACACATTTTCCAAGTACAGGGAAACTCTGAAGCAGCCTCTCCACCTCAGGACTGTGGTAGTGACCATTTCCTCACTGTGCAGGAGCACTCCCACTTCAATACAATATGAACTTCCCACAATATGAACTGAGGCCATGTAGTGAGGTCGATTTACAGCCAAGTCAAACATCCACTCTTGTATCAGAAAACCTCTCAGGCACTGAAGTGCACAGCTGTGCAGTGGTAACACCTACACAGAGTTTCTTTCTGGTGTGAAGCCCCCAACAGACAACACAGGCAGACCAAAGCCCTCCTGCAACTTCCTGGCCCTGTCTCCAGCTGTTTGATGTCACTGCAGTGGCACAAGAGAAGCTCCCACTAAGTGCTCAGCTGCTTTCCTGCTGGTTGATCCAGTACACCATATTTAGACTACTCCTTCCTACTGGAGAAACTCTGGTAAACAAGGGAAGAGCAGCAATTTTGCAATCATGTTACACCAGTAACAAGGCTGGTGCCTTAACACCACCCAAGGCTGATGCGTGGGTGAGCTGCAGGAGCCCCAGTGATGACACACAAGCTCAAAACCGAAGAGCGAACACAGGTTTCAAAGTAGTTCCATATTCATTTATGTTTAATCTGCATTTCCCTACATCCCATACAGAGTCAAGAAGCTGAGACATTAGTTCCTCAGAAACTTTATTTTCATTCAAACTACAGAAATGAAGTAGTACCTTCCAATTTCCCGTTATATTTTCTGCGTATTTGCACGGCTCAGAGAGAGATGCACTAGGATAAACTACCCTGTACATATGGAGGAAGATAAGGCTCAAAAACTAGCTTTACTTCAAAGAATGCCAAACCTTATCTATAAGTTTGGCTCCAACTCTTTGATAACAATAATAGGCACAACATAGGAAAAAAAGATCGATCTAAACTACCTATTGTAAGCAAAATCCAATAATTCATTACAGAAAGTCAAAGAAACCTTTCAGAAATAACCAAACAGTTTTCTACTTTGAAAAAATAGATGAGTCATTTTTCCTTTATATACGATATATTCACACACACTTTCAAGTATTATTTTCACTATTATCATACTTACATGGCTAGAGATAAAAAAAATGAAATCCCATAAGAAGATTATTATGCCAAAGAAGTCACACACCATCTTTATCTGGGTTTAGCAACACCTGGAATTCTCCATGGTATCACAGTGACTAAAAAAGCAGTGACTAGACTCAGTGTAATTTTTCCCTTTATTAAACATGTTTTAGTAAGGCTTGAAAAGCATCAGGATTTAGAAAAACGGAGACAAGAAAAGCATAGGCAGTCATAAACCCCACGCAGTCATAAACCCCACAAATTCACAGCTAAGCTTGTCACACGCTCAGTACTAGCAGGGAATAAAAAATAATAATTCTGAGTTATGTTTGGTTAGCAGGCAAACTGATACCAACAGGCAAACTTCAGCTGGGGTGTTTGTACATTTAAGGCATCACACAAAACAACAAGTTAATGCTGGGAAGTGTAACAACCACCATGTGCACAGCCGTAATTCACGTTTAGCTCTAGACGTCAGAACCTGCCTTATTTCAAAATAGAAAGGCTAGGAGGCAATCCCATGGTCTTTTGGGAAAGTGCCAGGCAGCCACCAGGCAAGAGGAAGAGTGACCGTGGTTTTTATGTTGGGGGAAGGAATTTAAGTGCTTATTAAAGGCTTTGCTGCTGTGCCAGAGTCAGACACCTGAAAACAAATTCCAGCAGAATACAAAACTTCTAAGAGCTAAAAGACAGAAATCTGTTCAAGCAGCTGCAGTGAATAGGTGTCCCACAAGGAGATCCAAAATGGCAAGCCTTTGGGATTGAACAACTCCTAGAGCTCTGAAGCAATAATGGAGAGGTGCAGCAGGTGCCTTCCATAGGACTGGTTCCACATGGCTTGCTAATGTACTCTGCACTTCTGCTCTCCAAAGAATTTAGATGGACAGGCATGAAATGTCTCAAAGTAAAACAGTCATACGTAGTTCCTTCCTGTCACGTCATTTCCATTTGCCTGTTTCTTGCCCAATGGGAAAAGGCACAAATTCTGCATTACAAGAAGTTTTAAGACCCAAGTAAAACCTATTCACAAAAAAATTTTGCAGAAACCACTGACTGTTTTTAAGAGGGCGAAGTCATCTAAAAGTTAAGTGCCAGGCAGCCTGAAAGCTTTATGGTTTTAACCATGAAGCTTAACTGTCTGGTAGAGAACTTCAAGGCAGGATGTTCTTAAAAACTAGTTTTAAAACCATCACACCAAGACTCAAAAATAAAGCTCCTTAGAAATGTGGGAAGTCACATACCAAAGGGAAGATCCATGTCACTTTCAGAGAGTAAAATGCAATGTTTTAGGGTTTTGGGGTTTTTGCCTTTAGTAAGAGTCCCAGAAGGGAGCCCAGAGTACTTTTTCCAAGCAATTTAGTAAGAAAGGATTCCACTAGGTAGGATGGAAACGTTGAGCTCACTCCAAGCTCAGCTAAAAGCCACTACTCCAAGTCTCCAGAATTTGGGTAATATTAAAGTTAAGTTTCCTGAGCTAGAGACAACTTGATACACAACACAGTGACAGCGCAGCAGGACAAACAGAAGTGACAATGAAAAGCACTGCACAGCCCAAGACTTAACATAATACCCAGAAGCTGACAATTCGCACATATTCCTCACCTGTTACCCCACCTTCACAGGCTGTATTTTGGCACATTGATAAACTTCTTCTAGCACAGCAATTTCTGCTGTCTTTCCTTGCTCTGCTGGTTTTGTATCACACATCACACTTCTGAAAAGATGCTTTAGACAATTAATCTGTAGTCTTCCCAGGCTTACTAAAACCACACACTGACAACAGCCACCCCTTTAGCTGGGAGTTTAATGACACTGAATATTCTGCATCAATACAAGATACTTCAACATTTACTGCTTTGTCCTCTCCTGAGCCTGTGGCTGTTATATTAATACACAGAATGGAAAGCTCTCAGGTTGCTCCCTTAGCACACAAATACAAACGACACCATTATAATCAGAACAACATTAGTATGCAGCACAAAGTGATTTGCAAGCTGGAGAAAACAAGGTTTGTGGTCACTTGCTCCCTCTAAAAATGAATTGAAGGCATAGGCTGTATGTTTGATAAAGCAACCATGCCAGCTATTTTCCTCTCAAGTCTTCCAGAAACACTGCAATCATTATATGAGCAGCAAAGAGCCTCAAATCAACCTGCCTGCAGTTTTCATGCTACAGGCAAGTTAGCTGGCTGCTTCAATAGTTTCAGGCTCAAAAACCTGAGGCCATACAAAAAAACCCTATCAATTGCTTTTATCCTCCTACCTTAAATAACATTCTGGTCAGTGTTCTAGTGAAATGAACAAGCCCAATACTATGTAGTTCTCGCAACAGCACTCAGGTTAATCTCAATGCTCTTTGCAAAAGGGCAGCACCTACCACTGTTTCCAGTGACACTCCTTTGAGGCAGCCTGGCTGCCGTGCTGCCAAATTACACACAAGCAGTCACCACTCGGGAGGCAGATTCATCTTCACATTCCCATGCATGCAAGCATTACTGATGATTAGCTGAAGCTGGGAAACAGGCATGGACTGCTATGTTCTACTATCATGGACCTATTAAACAAACCTGACGTGCTCTGCACACCTGCTGAATCAGGACAGGCAACCAGTTACACAACAATCCACAGAAACCAGCACACAAACAGCCTTGACAGCTTTCTTCACATTCACCAGCTACCCTGGTTAATGACCAATACTGAAGGCATAGTATCTTTAGACAGAGATGTCTACACTAAGTGTTTCCATGAAATGGCTGTAATAATGATCCAGACATTTTTGGCATAGTCTGATATGCTCCTTATGACATTTCTGACCAAGTGTGCAAGAAAAGTGTTCAAGTCTATTTCAGCACAGACACTTGAGTGCCTTCATCCGGCAGATTCAACTGAAGCTTCACTGCCAGTGACTAAACTTGCTTTTGTAAGTTATCACAAAGATCAAAACCCCAAAAAGCACCTGCCTTGACACTTAGCTGAAGAAAGGCTCCATGGCCCTGGCAAGATATTTAAAGTACATCACACACTTTAAAAAAAGTAAGAAATCAGCAATAAAGCTGATTTTGTTGCATGCTCTGCTTTAAGAGGTGGAAAGAAAAAGCCTCCCATCTTTTGCTCAAAGTGAACTCAACCCTCAAAACCTCTTCCATCTTGTGAACTTCCAAGTAAACTCACAGCTCTACTGAAGTAACTTTCAAACAATGAAACAAAGCTTCAATTAGTCCAACATAGGTAATAGCAAGCTATCTAGATACTCGTACTTTTATTTGTAGCTTCGTCTCTGGTATGCTCTACTTGTACTTTATGCATTATATCCTTAGAGCAGAATCATTCACTAAAGCACTTTTAACTGTAGCTCCTACCTGAAACGAACCAGCTTTCTGTGTACCCTTGAAACTCTTGGTTGGGCATAAAACAGAAGTCAAAAGAGAAACAACACAAACCATGATCAATTAGACCAAGCACTAAGAAAGAACAGTAGCCACATTGATATAATTCCACTTTGATTTAGGATGCTATCTAATAGGTTTATTAAAAGTTTCAACAGATGATAGCTCCAGACTTTATCTTTCTTGGAAGACACTACAATAGAAGCCACAGTAGAGACTGCCTTGTCACAAGAGGTACAAATACTTGCTGTATAGATGGAGAAATAAAAGGACAAATCTAGTTGTCTAAATGACAATTCACTGTACACATTTTATTTACAGTTTTGTACACTGTCTTAGTATGAATGGGACCGCTTTTCTACTTGAGCCGTTTTAACCAAAGCAAAATAACCTAAGTAATACAAAGTGTTAAAGTACAGCATAAAATACAAAAACAAACATACTATTTCTAGTAAGGAATGTAAATTATGGTGTTACATTAAAAAAAAAATCCACATTTATGTTCAGGAAATCACACAAAAAGATCACTGATTTGACTGAAATGCATAAATCTGTAGCAAAGCTTTGATGTTACAAAAAAACCAAAAAATTACCAAAGAATGCACAAAATTAATGTTTATTCCACCTTTGTCATATTCTCAGATTCTTCACCAAATGTTACATGAGCAAAAACAACTGAAATCAAAATATCACTAATGTTATCAAATAGGGAAAACAAATAAATTAATCTAGCAGCCATCAGCACAGGTTACAGCAAAGATGATGCTGTATAAAAAAAATCCTAGAAAACTGTATGCACCATACTCTTTTCCAAACCAGCAAAATCTTACTGCATACAATGCAAGTGTAAAACAGGGTAATTTCCTGCAGGTACGGAAATGCAACTTGTTTTCTGAATACTGTGGATAAACAAAATCTTTTTTTTGCAATAGTAATGTTTCTACCAAGCTATTACAGAGTGGGCCAGAAACACATTTATGGAATTGGGGGGTGAAGTATACTAAAATTCCAATTGGTAACGGTTACTTCGGCCAAATTAGAAAAACTGAACATAGAAGTACAAGACAAAGGCGAATGAGACTTCTTACAAATCTTAGCAACATTTAGATGGAAATCAAATTTAAATGTAGTCCACTCTGCTTTTGAAGAGGCTTTGGTTCAGCTCCTAATCTCGATTGCTTGACGCAGTCTCCTATGAAAGAATACTCAGAAGGTGTCGTCTTAAACAACAAACCTATTTTTAGTGGTGGAGCCGCTCTTAGTAGCTGTGTCTGCATGGGACTGATAACCAATCACTATCTTTGGAGGAAGTCCTAATCTTTCCTTGTATACTCTCCTGGAGAGGAAAAGAAATAAAACAGTATAAGTAAAGTCCTTAGGAAGTAATTAGGATCAGGACACCTGCTTTTAAAATCTGTGGACACCATAAAAAAAAGCTGCCTATTTAGAAGAATTTCTCAGATATGAATAAAGGACTTGAAATATGACTTTTCTACTGTATTGCATCTCAAACCCACTTACAGTTTTGTAAAATGACTTACTACATAAAATAGGACAAGCTCTTGCAAAAAATAATTAACAGGCCTAAATAAATGCAAAATGCAGGGACTCCATATTGCATTCATGTGAGTATCAATACCAGAAAGCTGTATTTCCAAACATAGAAGGAAAACACCTATGAAGAATTCATGGTTCACGATTCCAGAACTGCTGAGATGATAAATTCAACTGAAGCAAAGAAAACAGCAATTTCCTGGAACAGACAGTTTTTAATCACCCCACACATTGCAGCTACAGCGAGTTGCTGTCTCCCTCTAACAGACAGAAAGCAGACCCTCACAGATGTGGTGGACGGGCACCTTATCCAACAGAAGCTTTAAAAAAACCACCTTGGTTCTTATGTTTTAAAAGAAAGAAGCAGCAGTACCTGCTTTAGACACAAACACACACAGTGTTCCTTAGCACAGAGTGAGATGTAACTCACTAATGGCCAATCCTGTTTGGAGTCAGCATACGGGAGAGCCAGCGGGCAACATGACTTACCTCAGTCCTTGAGTCAGTTTGCAAAAATCTTAACTTTTTCACAGTCCTCTAAAGGAGTCAACTCCTGAGTTAATGGTTAATACCATTCCAAAATGCTGTGTGATGCTTACTAGGTTTATTGCAACATTCTGGTAGCAGAAGATGAACACCATAGTTTTGCTTGTTTATTATTAAACACTTACCACTGAAGCCTGAAAACATGACTGTATAATAAAATTGTTAGTAGAAAGCAGACACAGATTGTTAAAGGCCCAAAAAAGGCATGTGCCAAAAGAGCCATCAGGTAGAGAAACAAGTAAGCTGCTATGCCTGACAGTTCATGTTTGGCTTAAGATGTGCACTAAGCCGGGAAGGTAAATATTTTCATTAGTTTGCATAAGGTAAATGGCCTACAATGACAAGTTTAACTGCAAGTTATTCTGAAGGATAAGTACTACAGAATCCAATAAATACTTGTGTAATTAGTAACTGTAATCACGTAAGTGTAAATAAATAGTAATCGCGTGATTACTAATACTTGCTACACACTAAAGCAGAGTATGCATTTTCCATAGCACAGACTCAATCTGAGATAACTACTTACTTAAAGACCATAGTTGCTTACTTAAAGACCATAGCAATGCTATTACACAGGTCAAATAACCCATGAATCTCAGCATTGCTTTATCTGTACTTAAACAGAGGCAAAATGTAGGAAAACACCTGTAAAGTTTCACAGCACATCACTGTACAGCTTTTTTTTTTTTCCAAATTTAGGTACATCCTTCTGTGCTTTGCAGCACCTTTCCTATCTCATTTGCAAGCACCAGTTTTCTGGAAAAAATCTTATCAATGCTCTATTCTTACTGACTACCCATCTTTACAAACAGGCAGGCTGGAACAGATTGCACATCACCTACAGTTTTTAATTACAATGCCTCATAGTGAAATGAGAATTTCTGCCAAGATTTGTGTATGGGTATGTGTTAGTAACTACTCTGTACTGCTGCACTACCTCCACTGTGGTTTAGAAATGAAGAATTGAACACAATTTGAAACAGTCAAGCTTGGGATACAGCTCTGCACAGGCTCTGCTTCTCTGGAATGCCTCCTCTATCCAGCCAACTGGCTTTATATGCATGGTTACACTTCATGCAGCCGAGGCACTGATCACATTACTTACCCTATATGCGTAACAGCATCCCTGTTTTCACATTCAGTTGTCCATATTGCTATCTTATCACCCTTAGTTCTAACATTAACAACAGCACCACATACATCATCACTGTAGTCATCGAATGACTCCCCAATAAGGCACAGCAGCTGTGGAAGAAAAAGCAGTTGAGAGTCAGACTCCTGTTCTGTAGGCAAGCACTCAGTGTACACAAGGACTGAGGAACACATTTTACAGCCTACAGCTAATTGCCATACAACAATCATTTTCTATTTATTGCAGTGTCTTCCAAATATTCCAAGTGAACATACTCTAGCAGGACATCTTCCTTCTATTCTGAATTTTCCATTCCTCCTCCTCTGCCACCTGCTGCAAGCTGACACATCTGATCATTTCCACAGTGCTGCTTTCAACCCCATCCTCCCAATCCAAAACAAGAGAAGAATGAAAGCCCTGTATTCTTCTTTCTACAGTACACTTAACACAGATGGACCAATCTGAAATTTCAGGTGTTTCCATCCATTATCTAGGAAGAACCTGGTAAGGACTATTTGCACATCAAGTACATAAGGTTTAACTTCAATGCTGAAGTCTACCAGTTCAGAGGTAAATCCAACCGCAGCCAAGATGGTAAGTGCTAATCAACAAAATGTTACCTCCCATTAACACAGGAAACTTGGTGTTTTCATAAACTCTAAAGTGGGCATCAATGAGCCTGAAGAGGGTTTAATATAATGCACCAATGCAAGTGCACAAGTAATACAAGATTCTTCTTCCCAGGTTTCTAGCAGTGAAGCTTGGAATTGACCAGGAACATCAGGCTGAGCAGGGTCACAGCCCTGTGCAACATGCCAGCTGCGAAAGTAGTATCTAAAATCTTCAGCTTGCAACTTGTAAAACAAGCGATCCTGATATTCAAAAGGAATGGTTTCTTGTGCTTGAGACAGATTTGCCTAGACTATGCTGAATTAAAAAATATTTCTGCACACTGAGTCTGCAAATGGACACATGTTTCCCTCACTTCCACAGGACATGAAATACACTGTTGTTGTATCACTTTTACCAGATATACCAGTTATGTTTAGTATCACTTACAACATTTGGAAATTCAACATGTTTGCAACTTTTCAAACAAAGCAGGTCTTTCAGTACCCATCTGACCCACGAGGGCAGGCTTACTTGAGGAAATACAAAAAGGATAAAGTGTGCTATAGAATAAATCAGGTATAACTAGACATGCTTTAAATGTTACACCCAAGTGCAGGCTGCACACACTCACTGAGTCACTGAAGCCATAAATGGTTAAGATCAAATCACACACACATGTGCAAAATATCGACCAACTGTCTCAGCTCACATACAAGCAAAGATGACTACCATACTCAATAAACACTACTCAGGTACATTTCTTAAGAATATTGCACAACAGGGAAAAAGGTCTTCTGAAAGGAAGTTTACTTTACAGTTAAGATTATATTATAATAAAAATTTGTTCCAAAAGGGAGTTATAAAGGTTTTGATTTCTATTGCAGAAAATTGGTTACATATACTTACTGGAATTAGAAGTGACAGGGTTGTTTTAGGGCACATATCACAGTCACCTGGGTATTTAGGCTCTGTGCCATTGCTCACTGCTAAGCAAAAAGCAGAGCCCTCTAGCCTCCAGTTCACACAGCCTATCTACATGTTTCCAAGCCATATGTCATGGCTATTAGCAGTTAGCACTCACACATGCATCAGGCCCAGTATACGCAGCAGGATGTGAAATTGCTCAAGTCCAGTCATACTGCCCAATACTATGTAACGCTCTCCTCAAATCACAACTACAGTGACTACAAAGGTCCTGAATGTTCTGACATACTGGACACCTCTGCTTTGATTCTGAAGGCCATTTCCCCTTTCAAAGAGGTGCAATACTCCTTGCCTCTCACAAAAACAAGGACAAAAATGAGAGATTTGCCAAGACTGCTATGTATTGTCCTGTCTGCAATCCATGCCCCTAAATCCTAGATCGCACTAGACTGTCTTAGGCTATTCTGAGTCAGTTCCTAGACAACACATTTTTCTGTGATACATTTACTGCAATCCACACTAGAAATAGTCTACTTTAAAGAGATAACAGCAACGGAAAAAAAAGAATTTTTATGGTGTGTATATAGAGGACAAATGTGCTATTATTGCCTATCCCAGCATTAAGATAAATACAGAAAGAAAAATTAGGTCTGAAAGTCCCTTGCTCAACAAAGCAAAAACCTGAAAACTCTTCACTTTTTAAAAAAGTATTTGTAAAACAAATTGTTGTATCAATTGAATCAGCAAGTTGCACTCAAGACAATGTATTACTTTCACAGTAGTTGAACAGTAATGTTCTGTACATTACATAAGAAAAGCTTAATCTGTCCTGCAGAACTCTCCCTGTTGCTGCCTATTACAAGGAAGTATTAGACAGAATACACCCACAGGAAGGATCACTACTGAAAAAACATGTTTCAAATACCGCCTGTCAATAAAACCCTACAGACACTGCTGCCAAGAAGTCAGAATAGTGTAGCACAGAAATATCAAATCAATTAAATGTATTTTCACACATAGGACTCCTCAGGTGCCACTGGTGCTTACTGTCTCTAGCCAGAAGCGATCAAGGTCACTTCTTCTCTGCTGCTTGTTTAGTGTAATTAGCCATCGGCCTCCTCGCTTGTTTTTTTCATCTTCCCACATGGGTTCAATCCCATCCTGCAAAGAGAGGCCACAAGTTAAATCAGACTCCATCTCTAGTTTTCCTAAAGAGCCACCAGAAGGCCAGGGTTAAATGGAACAGTAAGTTAAGACAGAAGTGTACAGTTTAAGATACGTACCAGAATGTCAGGAAATACTGTCTCACACCAATATCGAACTTCCAAAGCAACTTAACAAGTGCACACTCTAATGAATTTTTAGTTCTACAGAAGCATCACAGTCTGGGCAAAAGTCTTAGCTACATATTACATTAAAAAAATCCTGAGGCAACAGGCAAAGACAACCACCTGCTTTGCCCTGCATGAAACCAGAATGTAGTTGCTAATTTTATCTGGAGTCCTTATTTTATGTCTTGCACTCAGTGCAAGATTAGCCAAGTGCTTCACTTATGCATACAGATTATTTCACTGAAACAGACACCTTCGGCGGTCTCTCTCAACAACTTCCTTCACACACAAAGTGAAAATAAAAAGGTTTTCATTGTTGGGGAGGGAAAAAAAAAAAAATCAAGATACCCTTTCAAAGCAAGGCCTGATTCACATTTTGCCAGTGGCCCTGCACTGAATTAAATGATTCTGCATGTGCTGATACAGCAAAGTAGCCAGCTACTATTCCTGCATCAACCACCTATGCTCACTTCAGAAAATCTTTAAAAAAGTAAGTAATTTGTCTAGACATAGGAATTCTGTTGAGAACTGCCCACTAAGAATTGCACTACAGAACTTATGGCTGAAAACTAAGTGCTCAATGTGCAGAATGGAATGGTATCATCTCACTTTAAATATAACACCCTCACTGGCAGTTGCAGAGCTTAAACTACTTCACCTTTAAGAGGACCTCTTAAGAAGTCACAACTGAAGGGCAGCAGTGAGAGATTGCCCAGAAGCCTGAAACAATTGCCAATTCTATAGCTGTTCCATGAAGTTATACAATTGTTAGTGCTTTTTGACAAGCAAACAGAACTGATACACATACTTAAAACACAAATTAAGGATTCATGTAAAAAATACAAGCATTATCCACTGATCACCAAATCTCTGAAGGGCCTACAGCTTCTTAAAATCCCAGTAAGGTTTCTCAGTCACCTAGAATACACCATTACCTTCCCAAACCCAAGCACCATCACCTCTTCAGCACATAAAGCTGCTGGGTCTACAAACAGGACACACAGTCTGCTGAGGATCCCCAGCCTATGGCTACATTTTATGAGCAAAGGAGGAACCTGGCACTAGCACTTCAGGGACTATTTAGGCGCTGGAATCCAGAAAGGAAGCTGCATGACAGAAGCACTACCAAGAGGTTAGGGTTTAACTTAGAACCACAATTCAGATCTCCACCCCAGCTGAGGCATGATTTCACCTACACCTTCTCATCAGTATTTCCTATTCACTGGTGTGGACACTTCCCTCAGCATGTTCTAATTGTCCATGTTGGGTGCACTTGTCTATTTCATGCTTAAGTAATACAATATTTAACTGGTAGGATAAAAATTAATAGTACTGTGCATCTGGCTAGTAGTACCCATAAGGAATACTGGGCAACACTGCTGCCTCCCACAGACACTTTAACTCATTTCACATCAAGTGACAGAGCTGGAAAACCTTTCATATTAGAAAAAAACACTTAATTGTTTGCACAAACATTGCAAACGTATAACGAAGACTAACAGTCACAGATTAAAATTTACTGTCTGTGATATGTGCTAAAGCAAGTGCTTGCAGTTTCAGAAGTAGTGACAACCTGATTTTCGTACAGCACATGTTTGGGACTTCCTCAAAAAAAAAAAATTAACACCTTTATGACATTCCCAACCATGTTCCTAGATGTCCTAAGTGAAATATTTGGACAGCATCTTACTTAGTCAGGAAAGCATCCATCAACATCCTTAACTAAAGAAAAAATGTTAGCAAGCCTACCTTAAAGAGTGAGTAGTCACAGCCAGGCATTAAATTACTAGAGAGCTGGATATGGTTGTATAAACTATTGGAGGGAAAAAAGCAGGGTTAGAAACTAAGCATTGTTTTAAGGTACAAAACTCTTAAAGAAATTAAGACATATGAACAAACAAAGCCCCATAATTAAGGAGCAATAAAGTTACTTCAGAAGCAACCCTATTTCTTAAGTATTTTTTTAACTATATAAAAGTATCAGTATTAAGATGTTCTAGGCTTAGAGCAGCAGAATGGAACAGTAACCCCACAATTGCTTTTAAACTCATTTCCAATGCTTCTTTTAAACCTAGTTCTAGAGTTTAAAACTAAAGTTCAAAATTATTAAGAACATAACTAGTGAGCTTTCATGGCAACAGGTTATGTGTCCATGTGTATTCTACACATACATATACGGAATAAGGATAATTATTTACGTATCTAGGGCTACTCTCACTGCTGAGTGTTTTTTAGGAGAAATGTTCAGCCTTGCTATTTGACACAGTACCCTAGATATGCACGCTGTAGGCCTGATAATTCAAATTAAGGATTCAAAAGGCAAGAACAGGGGATAGACAACAAAATATATATTCAGAAATAGATTTACAACCGTGCAATTCAGAAAAATGATCAAAGGAGTACAAAGTGTCTCCTCCTCAAACAGAGAGATAGATGCTTTTTTTCACCCCTGCCTGCTCTGTTAAGTTCAGACTTCAGAAAGAGGCCTGCACATATTACAGCAACGTGTAGGCCAAGACCAACTAATACTGAGGCACAGTTCAGCATCAAAAAGAAAACTGATTACTGTGGTGTTCCAATAATGAGAAACCACACAGGAATTTATAACACCAGTTACAAATTAAACAGGTTGCCTCTTTTAAGTTTATCTTGACATTGAAATTTTATCCCCAGAATGATATACCTATTTCCCACTCCAGCCACAAATGAGGTATAACTTAACTGCTGGTGGCTGATTTTACACATTCACTGCAGACATCTAGATTAAGCACTTTTTAATTACCAAGACTATCTTGGCTATAGAAGCTCAAAAACTTACCCTTAACCAACTTCAGTAGTGAGCTTCTAACACACCGCACCGCTGTCAGCTGAGTGAACCAGTTTGCAATCACCCCCACAGTAGGAATGGGAAAGCTGCCTACAAGCTCAGAATCCCATTCCCCTGTCAGAACTGCACCAATAAAGTTACTGAAAAGGCTGAAGCATTTTTCCTCCCGGTGCTAATGGGTCAGTGATGGGTCTCATTACTACACTCAAACCCCATCTCCCCCCATGGGGATCACATCCAAAAAATAAGTATGCAACAAAAATAAGAACCCTACCACTTAATGTAGCATGAAACAATAAGGTCAAATATATAATACTTTGTTTTTCACTTCAATTTTACAGCACTTGCATTTGATCCATGTCTCAGCATTACAGCAGGCAAAAACCTTGACTGAAGCAAGTGTTTGGAGAGCACAAGCCCACCTTTAAAGGCTTTTTATTGCTGTTGGAGCCTAACCACTCTCACAGACCCTCAACTTAGAATGAAGGTCATTTCTTCTGTAACCTCTAATGAATTTTTTTCAAGGATGCCATTAATCTGTATGCATCTCAAGTACTACACTACAGATTCATGCACTCTTGAACATGTGATGTGACACAGTGGCCAACTTAATCAAGGAGGAAAATGTGGGGCCACTGAAGAGGCAATCAGTTGGCCACCAGAATTTACAGGTTCCTATTATTATGAGATCGCTACTGCACAAATTAAATGCTCTACACGTTTGTCATGTACACATGACAAATGTTCTATGTGTCTCTTATGTACACATAGGCAGGCTGCAGTGTTTCAGTAAGACAACAAGCATTTAAAGGATGAAGAACTTCATTTTAATTTTCTTCAACACACTTCACCTTCAGTTTTGCAAATATTCCAGATTACACAAGAATTTGCAGTTAATGGAGTACTTTGTGGCTTTTCTGACTCGGACATAAGCTTTGCCAACAAATCCCAGAATTATCATGCAGATTGAAAAATTTGTACTTACGCCCAAAAATCTTCAACAGTATCGAACTTTGAGATAAGACGAAGATTTGCTTGCCAAGTTTTGCTCTTGTCATTTTTAAAAAACCAGAGTGCCCATCTAAAGGAGAGCAAAACAAAAACATCTAGAAATTAAAGTATATTAAAAATGTAATCATTGCTATTGTTGTATTCAAATTAATTGCAAACCCTAATGTATTATGAGCATGGAGGTCAGTTTTCATCAATAAGCCACCTGATCAATTCTTTACAGTCCAACAATGTTTGTGCTTTTAATACAAGAATCATGGCAGACCTTATCAGTCCGTTAGGTAAATATTTTAAATAGCTTTGGAATTCTTTTAAGACTCTAACCCTCAGATGTTTCTCCTTGCTGTCATTGCTAAACTGCTATCTCCTACCACAAACAACCAATCATGATCTAAAACAACACCAACTATTCAAACTGGGCTTCCTGGCCAGTAATTTTCTTGTAAAGGTTACATAAGCAAATCAGATCACTCCAAAGCTATGTATGACATGAAAGCGTCCCAAGCACTCACGTACGAGGAAAGCTTAACTTTTAATGGAAGCTGCATTAAGCTTACTAATGGCAACCACCTCAAATCTGCACAAATTGATTGTTTCAAGTTTTAGAATTAGCATAAATAAAGATGAGACTAAATGAAAAAATCATCTCTGCTGAGTACAGACATCAAGACAAAATTGAACCTTTCACACAAAGCTGCTCTTCCTGAATCTAGAAAGCATCACTGCAACAATTTAAAATGCTCGAAGAGGACACCAAATGAGGCATTTAATCAAACAGTTGGGGTTTTTTTCCCACTCTGATCATTTCAGTAGTGTTGAAATACTCAGGTTAGCCCTAGACTAGATTTATCTTCTCTCAGCAGAGAACTTTAAGTCACTATGTGGCAATCTATTGTTTTGAGACCCTTCCTGACATTTCAAACCTAGTTTTAGAAGTTTACTCCTTTGCAGTAACAGCCTCACCTACTACTACTTCTAAAGAAGCGTCAGCATCAATTTAATCAAGATGTCTAGAGGAAAGAGAAGGAGGATGGAAGCTGAAAAACAAGGAAAATGGGATACATGCAGCAGAGCACTACAAGGAAGCATTGTTTTCCACACTTGCTCAAAACTTAGAAAAAGAGTAAGGTATCACTAGGTAAAAGGTACCCTGCCAACAGTAAGTACTGAACATTCCACAGTTACTTATCCGGTCACTTGGAGAAAATTATTTTCAAGCTGGTCTTTTTGAAGCTGTAAGAGGGCTTGAATTTTTCACTAACTTTGAAGTATAATTTTAACTACAAGTTTTTACCACTGGCACCTTAATTTACCCAAGTACAGGGCAGAATGCAAGGTCTTCCAGTTCTCATCTCACTGTCAGCCTCTTAAGAAGGCACCAGGCAAAAGCAACAAAAGCTCTGCTTGCCTCCAGCTAAAAGCAAAGCCATGCTCTTTCAAAGTACCTGGCTGCATTTGGAAAACTTGTAAAGATTTTCAGCTTCTGTAACTGCACTGTCCTAAGAAGACTCTCAATTTTAACATCTGGATCAGATTCTCCTTACTCTGCAACCTCACTGCAAAAATCAAGAACTCCCAAAATACTGCTAGAGAATGTAAGATCAATAAGAGCTGCAAAGCCACAAGCATTTTTCTATCCCTGGAAAAACTACAGTCACTTTTCTGTGCCATTTACCTGTTTTGTAGTGGATGTTTAATATACTGTTCAGGGCTGGCAACCTCCTGGCTAGGTGCTGGCTCGGTTTTCTCCTCTTCTGCAGGTTGGGGGTTGGGAGTTGTTTCCTGTTTGAAGAAAGGAGTTTAATACATTCCTTCTCAATTTTTATTGAACTAATTTAGTCCCTGAAGTTACCTTAGGGTGAAGCTAAGAGTTCCTATAATTTATCTTGATTAGGGGCCCAAATCACATAATGCAAGCACAATTTGTATTCCTTTATTCTTCAACATCTGAATAGGTCCTACAATAAATTCTAACTTCAGGAATTCGCATTCTGCTGTTCAGTGATTTGCTTGCTACGTAATTTGTTTCCAAAATGGTTTACTATACATACTTGTCTGATTTTGCAATAATTTTGAATGCTATTTCAGAAAATACAATCTGTTCTCTAGAATATGCACATCTAAAATAAATTCACAGAGTACTAATTTAAGAACAAAATTTATTTTTATCAGTTTCTGATAGAGCATCATTTGAAACAGGTGTACAGGCCCTGTTATTTAGAAAAAATCTGCTAATACAAGTAGAAGAGAAAACTAAAATTCTTAGATCTAAAATCATCCATTGCAAGCAGCCAGAAGCCAAGCCAGTGCATAGTTACCTTTGTATTTGCAACATCATCATGAACCAAACAGCAGAATTTAAACACACATCAATTCTCAGATTTCCAACTGAAATAAATGTACTTACTGGTTTAGTTAGATATGTTAAATTTAGTTAATATGTTAGACTGATTTCAAGAGTTATTTTTCCAACTTTCTAGAGACAGCTCTAGAAATGTTAAATATACTTTACATAAATGAGTAAATTATATTTTCTTTGTATACAAATCCTCTCAGACTTGTCATTCAGTTCAAGAAGTCAGTGTCAGGTTGAAATTCTAATGCCTTTCCTTCCAACCAGAGAATATAAAGCTTTATTGTGAGGGCAAGTGTCCCTGCCAGTTACCACCATGCCTCCCTAATCTGCAATCCATGCTAGAATATGACAAACAAGGAATGAGGACTGTAGCTCCTTTCCAAGAGCGAACCCAAAAATGCCTATACAGCTGACCCTGTGAAAGAAAAAGCACTTCAGTAATAAAAATAAAAGCTAACTACAGCAGACCCGAAGACTCTAGACATTTCCAAACGTGGCCATATAGGAGTAGTATTTGAAAATTAATTTGAATTTTGTGGTTTTAACAGAAAAAAATAACATAGGAGTGAATTAAGTAATGTTATTTAATTAATGGAACAGTTTACTCCAGACTTCCATATACATTTGATCACACCAAAGCTGATGAAAAGTGGAATGGATTTGAAGTGGTAACACTGTTCAATCTTCACAGACCCAAAGTCTTCTGGATAATACCTAAAGATCTGTCTTAACAGGGATTTTCTTTTCATTATCAATATATTTAGCATTAAGCATGGTATGTTTTATATCAGAGAAGTTACTCCTTTATGGTTGAAAATAATCAAGTGTGCTTTAGTTTAACAACCCACCAAGAAAAAGACCTCATGACATTTCTGAACACTCAGATGGACCTGCATTCACAGCGGACAGACCTAACAGGAGCACTTGGCCAGTGCTTTGATTTACACAGTACAATAGCACAATTCCCTTCCCCTTCATAAAACTAAATGCTTTCTTAGGATTGCTCAAAGGCATCACCACTAACAAACCCACAGAAGCACAGTATTGAACAATCTGCCACATCTTCTCTAGTGTAATACTAAAAAAAGCTAAGCAGACCTTCAAAAAAACTTAGCAAGTTCTTCAAATTCTATCTACAATAGAATTTCTAGTGTTACCCACACTTACTTTTGGTATCATTATCTTTAATCACACAAAACCATCCCACTGAACAATTCCAGACAGCACACAAAAGCTGCAGAATTCACCAAGGAAGCACTTTAATACTTCCTTCTTCACGTTATCTGTATTATATTACAGAGAAACAAGTGTAGACAACAAAAGTTGAAGTGTGGTCCCTTCAGGGGCTTCTAACTAGAAAATTTAGGAAAGTTACAGGTGCAAATACAATAACCCTACAAGAAAAATTCTGCTGATGTTCTGGAATAGCACTAGGTTTTGTGATAAAGCTTGCTTTCAGACACAGTACTCTGCAGTTATGACATCTAATATTCAGAACTGATTTACAAATGCTATTACACTAGGAATTTTAACATCAAACAGACTCCCTCTTCCTGAATGCAGATGCAGAGTATCTTCCAAAACCAACTTCAGTTCAGAATATCATGTTTGCTCAGCAACTAGCTTTCAACATACAAAGAGCTAATCCCAAAGTCTCCCTGGTCACTCTTCCAGAATTATCACAATTACAAAAAATGGAAGAATCAATACAAAGCCACTGAGCACATGCACAGCTGAACTGTTTCATAACTTCTAACAAAAGACAACATTAGAAAGGATTAAAGTAGCACATCCAGACAAAAAGAAAAATGCAATGAGCCTCAACACCTGCCTGGTACACTGATGATCATCCTTCAAACAACTACATGAAATTCTATTTTTGGACAAACAGAAGACATCTGACTCAGCACAAGCATTTTACTTAAGCCACCACAATATCAAGTCCCTTTAGATAGTCTAAAAGCTACATGGCATTCATGAAACTTGGACCAACTATTATTCAAGCTCCTGTCCAAAATAGAAAACGATAGCTCAGCTCCAAGGCCCAGGTAACTGTGACCTTGACCCAGGACTGTGCCACTCCCCTCGAAAACAATGCCATCAGAACACTTTTTTTCCAGCACCAGGCTGCCCCATCAAGAATAGCTACAGGTCTACACACCAGTTGTAAAGTTGGAAGCAGAACTTATTATTAAAAAACATTATTTCTGGCTGGTCTCCAAGAGAAGCCTAAAGCAGCTTACTTTCACTTCCTCCTATTTCCCACAGCCATCAGGGAAAAAGAACGATTTTAATTTTTGGTTGGTTAATGATTATCCGCTCCTATTTCCCTCCATCTTATCTTTATCTCACTATTCTGAGTACCAAAGTGAAATGTTTGTACACCAAATCACTTTTCGTTATTAGTCAAATAGAAACTGTTTCATTAATTGGTATTTAAAGTCCATTTAAAATCCCAGTATCCAAGAAATTCTACAAGAAATTGCTTAGAATTCTATTCTATAAATACCACATGAATTAATGTTACTGTTTACATTTCAGCAATTCACAGCTTGAAACCCTGCAATTGCAAAACTAGTAACCAAAGTCAGACTGACTCCATCAGTAGTTTCTGACCTACTTAATTTAAAAACCTTCATAATACTTTACCATTGCTCATAACTAATGTATTCTTTAACCTAAAATTGACTTAACACTAAGGAACCACTGAGTTTGCTGCTTTTAAAATATAAGTAACAAAATAGGGTAGTATTACCAGATAAACTGGAAAGCTTCACAAGGCCCATCCCACTTCTCATACACAAGACAGCATGTAATTAAGTGACATTTATTCACTACCCATAGAGTTTTGATGTAGGAATCACTTTGCAGAAGTCCATGAAACATTTGCCTACTCAGCACTTAATGACTCTGTATCTTGACACTTGCAGATTTAATTAGCTCTTTAACTGGCTCTAATATTTACTCTTTCTCTGCAGCACACAATGACCAACATATCAAAGAAAGGTGTGCATGTCACCAGGACAGGAAACAAAGTGCATTTACAGTACAAACTGCTTCACCAGGTTTGTCTATTAAGGAGAACAAGCAGCTTGACTACATTTTACCAAGGGTTTTCAGATGCTGCCAGACCACATTCATGTCATTAGCTATCCACAGAAGTTGTTCAGCAAGTCCAGTTGGAGTGCGACCATTATTGCCCAAAAGGACATAACCTAGCACTATTATGCACTCTTCTCTCCAAGAGAATTAGTGGAAGAGGGCTTCCAAGTCTTCTTGCACTGAACCAAAAAAAGTTATATTCCAGAGTTTTCACCTTCTTGTTTAGAGCTTCCAAAAGAAGAAAACTGCATGCCCCAGTTACCTGATGTCTCAGGGAAAACAATTTCTCCTATTTCTCCTATCTGCTGGTCCTTATGCTTCTTGCAGGTAACTGCTACTACACTACAGCCAGGATAGTTTCCAAGACAAAAAAAAAATCAAGAGCTACTTATTTCAAAACACTATGGACAAAAAAAAATAAAAGCAAGATTATATCCTGTAAGAAAACAAACCAAGTGATTTGACCCACGACCATGAGGCATGAATGTACAGTGGTAAAAATCATATGTAGTACATTTAATAACAACTGGAAGAGAGGAACTAACAGCCACCTGTTACCAATTTAAAAGTGTGAAGTAGATTTCCAGTCACCAGGACAAAGAAAGTATTTCTACTTGTGACACAGCAAGGCCAAATAGAGAGTAACTATCCTAACTGCATTCATCATTACTTAGAACACCACCGATTTGTAGAAAGGCAACCACTATTAGAACACAAACATGGAACCTGATTTTAACTGAGTGACATCCCCTCAAATTACAACAGAAGTGCAACACAGGTACAGGAGAACAGAATAAAAGACTAAGTAAGAAAGTCACACACTACACCTCTTACCCCAGTCTGCATTCTGTTGCTGCCTTTGCTAATGGAACACAAAACCTACTCATGGGATGAGCTTCTACACATAATATTCTGTCAGTTCTAAAGCACTCAGACAAGAAACTGCTCCCAAAACTGCTGGGGAGAACAGTTCAGATGATTCAAAGAACAAAAAAGCTTCTAGTCTCCCCAAACACTCCTAGACAAACGACCTCCCTCCATGTTTTGCAAGTATACTGAGTCCCTGGCTCAAAAAAGCATAGAATTTCATATCCGCTGAAAATTTAAGACACCTTTCATCTTCAGAAAAGAATTTAATGTAGAATTTATGAATGGTCAAGAGAGAGGTCTTCAAAGAAAAAGTACTGAATGTACTTCTGGTATGCCCAGTGACTGCAAAGGATGTCAAACATACAGGTTATCTGATGAACAGCACAGAGCACAAGAGAAATAGACCTCTATTAAAAAAAAAAAAAAAGGACTTTTAAACAGTTTAAACTTTTCTGCCTCACATCCACTACACAGAATCAAGGACAACTGGCACTTTAAGGCCACTAACACTTATGTTACAGCACGCTTTTATCTGTACATCACACAATTATATCTTCCTAACACCAATGTCCTACAGAGGACAGGTTTTAAACTTGAAGAAATGAGGACTTCCACAAGCTAATAAAAAACGTTTAAACTCAAGTTTAACCTTAACTACAGAATACTTAAAAAGTGAAAGACAATTTATTGGAGGAAAGGTCATATTAATTCACATTTAAAGTCTGCATTCCTCTTGTCCGATGCAGACACTCTACCAACATCCCTTACTTAATTCTTCCCTCTACCTCAACAGTCAAACTAATCTTTACAAAGCTGCCAAAAGAAGCACATCATTTTCTAATCAAAAAGTTTCCTATGTACCTCCACACCAGCAGGTAGTACCAGTAAATGAAACACAGCTTGATTTCATATGCTATTTTTATAGATCTCTTTGAAATAAATTTGGTATTTTATATCCTGCGTGGAATGTATAATTATTCAAAATTGCTTTCAGAAAAGTGTTTATCTCAAAAAATTTACAAGATGTGCAACACTCCTCTTAGAGGAAGCTTCATATTCAGAAATGTTATTTACAATTCAAAAGCTTATGATAAATATTCTTAATTTTTCAACGGCATTAAAAATACATCCATCCTGTACCATTTCAGAAAAATGCAATGAGCAAGGAACTGTGTTCACAATACTGCAGTTCAATGTTATACTGACCTCAAACAGAGCAGGTCACTGATTTTTACAGCAGAAATATCCAGCAACAAGAGTAAATCTAAAGTTGAATTAAACTTACATGCTAACTGTCTGTAAATAATATAAAATAAATACCTTTCAGCCTACATTGAATTTTAAGAGCTATTATGAACTTTCCATAATTTTAAAGTCCTACAGCACTATATTTGCAACCCCTTGAGATAACATTTTCAATTAAATAGTTTTGATTCTCACCTGTGTATGATTACCTTCTCAAACATGCAGTTTTCAAATTACAGATAACTGAAATATCACTGTTGTATGCTTAAAAAAGAGTTAAATTTACAAAAGTTGCATTTATAACAATAACTGCCCTTATAAAACTGCAAAAATATGACAGAACCATGATGCCATTTCCAATTTGCACAATAAGGGATTTATAGGCACCTAGAAGTTACAGGCTTTGTGCAGCTTATGCTATTAAGTCACCTTTGGTAAACTACTGCTTACTAATGCATTACTACTGGCTTGTTGTTGACTTTGTGGACTTTTGCATGATATTATCTGATCAGATTTAATCCTCAAAGGCTGTATGAGCACTCTAACAGGTGACAGTTCTGCACAGTCTCAAAAATTAATATATAGTATTTTTAAAAGAAAAGCCTAGACATCACAAGAAAAACTGAGTTTTAACCTGTCAGTGTTGCAAAGGCTTAAGTCTTCCCTACAGTGGAAAAGTAAGCCCCTCTGCAATTGGGCTGTATCTATTTGGAATAATCTCACTTTTTTTGACAACTTTTATGGGACTCACTACAAAACTCTAAACTCACGTTTCTGTATTTGTTAAGTCTTAAACATTTTTCAAGCCTCTTTAAACTTTCAATGTATGCTACTTTTGAAACCGTGACAGTACTAGAAACATCACTGCCCTTCACAGAAGCCTGTATTAATATAACCAAAACCAACCCATAGTCAGTTGTATTTTCAATTCCCAAGACACACTCTCCCACCAGGAAAGCACTACAGATGACATCTCTACAAACCCAGGTCCAGATTTTGCAGGTGAGCAACAGGAAGAATGCCTCCCTATGATCAAGAGGTAATGCCATACATGCAATTAAATTGTTCAGCTGCAAACCATGCAGTATTTCTGCAACACTGTGCACCTCTGACCTCACTCACTGTACAAGTCTAACTTTAGGTTTAGGTAAGAGAAGTGAGCCACCTACTAGGACAATAAACAAAGACTTTGTTGTTTGCTCCTATTTGAAAATAAGCAAGAACAGGTGGTAGCTGACTCCTGAATACAAACATACCACAGCTACAGCAGAACATTCAACAATTGCATTAATTAATTAAATTGTTGTGAGTGTTGACCCATCTTCTACTTTTAGAGACTCAGCACAACTGCTCATGGTGAACCGGATCTGAGAAATCAATCTTGCTGGGACACAGCACTGTAAAACCAACTAATTACTTTCTGCTACATTAGGCCTGGACCTATTCAATGTGCAGATGGAGTTAATGGAGAAAATGGTGCAAAGAGGGTTTTTGAGCCAGCAGCACAGTGAAGAAAGTCACACGGCCCAGGCCTTTAACATAACTTCAATTTCTAATGGCCATATTAGAAACTATCACAATTCCTACTAAGATCCACGATCACCACAAAGCACTGCATTGAGAGGAAGCCCTCATCTTCAGATATGCAGGCAACAACTCGAAGAGTAGCTTTTGGATGTGAAAACAAGTGTTTAACACTGGCTGAAGAACACGGGAAGGGTGCTGCTGGTGGTCTGTCTTGCACTCTTAACTGCCACTCTCCCTGTACAGAACTGCTGCCATGCAATTTATAAATACCGACCCACTTCAGTCTCTTCCTCATAAGCAAAAATATGGTGTTTGGCTCACAGAAAAAAAAACATTAGGAGAAAAATCAGTATCCCTTACACAAAAGAGCAAAATTAGGCTTTATTTAAACCCACCGATTTTCAAACTTCTTTCACTTTATCTAAATGTTACAAAGCCTCCCCAAACAGCACACTGGCTGTTTATTCACAGCTGGTAAGCATAGCAGCAAGAGACCAGCCCGCCTTAACTGGGCTATCTTGAAATCCTAACAGAGTCTTCTGCTGTCCTCTCCTCATGATACACAATCATGTGGGATTAGAATAACAACTGTACTTGGATCACTTCCAGCTGCTCCACTCATGGAGTGGAAGTGCAGGCTGGGGCTACGTTTGTAGGACCGAGCCTAGTAGCATGAACATATCACCTGGGGAAAAAAAAAAAAAAAGTACTGAATTGTCATGAAAGGTCTGAAAAAAACCCACCCTCGAATAAAAGATGACACAACCTGGAAAAGACGATTTCCTTTGCCTAATCTCACCAGCCGCGCTGTGGCCGCGGCTTCCCCAGCAGCGCGTCTGGGACTTACCGACCGCACGCTCCCTCACCGCGGGGCCTCTCCCGGGGGCACAGCTCGCCAGGAACGCGGCCCTTCCCGCTGCCGGAGGAGCCGCCCCTCGCTGCCCGGCTCGCCGCGGCGGCAGGAACCAACATGGCCACCCCCACCGCGCCACATGCGCCGGGCGGCCGCCGGGGCCGCGGGCGGGGCGCCACACAATGGGCGCCGCCGGACCGCCGGCCCCGCTCCCGCCGGGCCCTACCGGAGCCGCGGCCGCGCGCGCCGTACCCGGGCGACGGTGCCGGCAGAGCCACAGCGCCCCGCCGCCCCCTCCCCCGCCCCGGCCCCTGCGAACGTGCGCTCCTCGCCGGCGTCTCCGGCCAGCCGCCTCCTGCCTGCCCGCCCGCCCGCTCGGCCGGGCGCCCGCCGCGCCCTCGCCTGTCGCGGCCGGTGGAACGGCGCCTCGACGAGGAGGAAGAGCATAAGGATGCGGTGGGAGGAAGGCTGGAGAAAGGCAGACGGACGGGAGAAGGGAACGCGGCACTCACCGGCTCCACCGCCGCCATCTTAGAGCGCTCGGATCGCGGACGCACCGCGGGGCGGGGCGGGGGCGGGTAAAGGCCCCGGACCGCACGCGATTGGTCGTCCGCTGGTCACGTGCGACCGGAGGCCGTTTGGGGCGCGGTGCCAGCCGGGAGATGTAGTCGTCATCGTTCGCGGGGGCTGCCGGGAACCCCTCCCACTGCCGCTCGGGCAGGAAGAGGCGGGCGGGCACGGGAGCGCCCTCTGGCGGCCGCTGCGGTAGTGGAGCGGCCCCCGGGCTCCAGAGGCGCCTGGGGGCCGCGAGTACAGCGGTGAGAAGGCCCTTGTCCCGCGGACACAGCGGTGTGAAGGCCCTTGTCCCCCGAGTACAGCGCTCCGTGGTCCCCTGTCCCCCGGACACAGCGTGTGAAGGCCCTTGTCCCCCGAGCACAGCGGTGAGAAGGCCCTTGTCCCGCGAGTACAGCGGTGAGAAGGCCCTTGTCCCCCGGACACAGCGGTGTGAAGGCCCTTGTCCCCCGAGCACAGCGCTCCGTGGTCCCCTGTCCGCAGAACAGAATGAGAGAATCAGGTTGGAAAGGACCTTTAAGAACATTACGTCCGACTGTTAACCCAGCACTTCCAAGCCCAGCTCTAAACTATGTCCATACGTGTCACATCCACACATTTTTCTGAACACTGTCAGGAATGGTGATTACACCAACTTCCCTGGACAGCCATGTTTTGATTTGATTAGTACTTAAAAAAGGCAAAGGGTTCAATAAAGAATAACACAACAAAACTATATTTAACTTCTTAACCTTTTGTGATACTGCTTGATGAAGCAAATACTATAACAGTTTTCAAAGTAAAAGAACTGGAGCATATCTTTATCCCAGTGACAAAACAGAAATTGAAAGAGAAAGTATTTCTTCCTAAACTGTGTAATTTTAAATCACATTAGGATGGCGAAACAAGAACATAATCTCTGAAATTTGTACATTCAGGAAGTACATCAACACATGAAGAACCTTTTTTTTTTTTTTTTTTGTCCAGTGACATACTGTTCATTTTATCTATTTCATAACATTTGGTTTCTGGTAATTCTTTATAGATGCTTTGGTGCAAACCAGTAAACCAGTAATTAATAAATCTTCCTATTTATTTGCCTAATATGCTGCCATATAGATCTTATATTCCACTTTACTTGTTTGGCAGCCATGCATATTTTTTGACTGGCTGTTTTAATACTGCCTTTAATTCTTTTAACATAAATAAAGATAATCCATCCAGAATCATCTTCCTCCCTGATAACTTCTTCTTAATTTTCTTCTGTGTTTAACTTTGTATTTTTATTCTTAATGAGCCAAGTGTACAGATCTACATTTTACAGCCTTCAACGTAATTTTACTGAAACTATCAGCATTAACCACCAAATTGTATAGAATATCATACAGAATTTAGCCATTTAACTTCTCTTATGCAAGATAGGGAGAAAAGCATGAAGCCCTCTATAAGACAACTATGTTTACTAACAGTGTTTAATTAGCTAGATGAATATAGCAAAGCTGAGTTCAGAACATGGCCTACCTCATTGCCACACAAATGGGAGGCAAGGACTTGTTGTGGTTTGGGATATGTTTTTCTTTGATTTGTTGAGTTTTGGAGGCAAAAAGCCTCTAAAGATGACATCAGAAGTTATCCATCGACTCACAGTAGCAATGAGAGGATTATGAGCAATCTTTTCCGGTCCCTAACACAGGTAATAGACAGGATTCTCAGAAGTTATGTGGCTGCCTTGCAAGTTATGTAATCTTCAAACTAAAAGGAACCTTAAGACAGAAGGCAAAGAGGTATCATAGATACAGCCAGAAAATCCCACCTTTTGAAGATATAGTGGAGAAAAGAAGGGGCTGAAGTAAAGAAATGCTGAGTATCTCATCTTCAGTGATCCTTCAGGGATTTATCAGTTTCCTGTGTGAATTTAGGTAGTTGCTGAGAACATCTTCATTCTGCAGAGTAGCATCAAAGTCAGAGGTGTGTAGGTATGAGCTCTAATTGATCTGCATGCCTGTAGCTCACTGATTTGAGTGAAATAACACTTTTAGAATCACTGTGTTGTATGTGAGTAAAAATCTGATCATCTTAGTTTGATTTTGAAACCTGAAAATAAAAAGAAGTTTTAATATCACACAGTATTGGCCATGGTATCTAAAGCAGAAATAAAACACTGATTGTATTTTACTACTATTAAGTCTATTTTTATGGCCCTCTGATGAGACAAACTAAGTGAAATCTCTTTGGGTATCAGTAACATTCCTGTTATTAATTGGGCCAGAGCTTCACTCCATAACTTCTCCTGTGTTTCCATAGCAAAGAATAAATTTTTTTCTCATCTCCAGACATATTAATGTATTATTTCAAGTATTTATAGCAGTAGAGTTTCTCTTTTTAAAGCTTGCAACTTACTGGTTAAACAGGAATGTTTTTTATAAAATCACCATTTTTTTACAAAGATGCAGCTTGTTTCCCTTTGATCTTGTCCCATGATAAAACAACCAGTTTCATATGCATTCACTGGAAAATGCTAAAATTCTTGGGTAGCAGAAGAGTGTTTTTGAATGCAGAGAGAACCATTCTTACATCATAGCACAAATTTGATGCCCTATATTAATAGAGATTCTGCAAGAGGCAGTACAGCTTGAACAATCAAAACACAACAAAGTAAAACAAAACAAAAGAAAAGAATGTGCAGGATCTTCTGTCACAGTGCTGTGTTTTGATACCTCAGCATCTCCACGCACGGCCAGCCTGGGCACCGCGACACGGGACGAGGATCAGTTCGTGCGCCGTGCGACGATCCTGATTCCTGTGGGTTCTTTGTTTCGAGAGATCCTTGGCAGCGGTCTTAAAGTGACAAACAGAGGCAGGATGGAAGGCAGCGAGGTAGCAGCGTTTATTGTGCGGCAAGCGTGATCTCTCGCGCCCTGCATCTGCCCTCGCAACTGCCCTGAGGGCAGTTCTGCGTACACTTTTATACAGATGGTGTCAGAGAGGAGTAAAGGCAAAACAACCAATAGAGGGAAATCTAGGGACCGTTAGACAGGTGCGATATTCAACTTTTGCCAACCAGGGGACAGGGAGAAATACAAAACTCATGGGCTTCATGAGTGACAGAAAACTGACAGTTACGTAATTTGCCACAGGGGTACACGTGGATGAGACGGAACAAAGGAACATATAACAAACTTAATAAACTAAATTTCACACACTGCCACAATCTTCCTTTTCAGCATAGCTAAAGCTTGCTTGGAATTAGCTTTGAGTAAGTCTGCTCCAGCCTGGATTGTAGCTGGAGTGGGCCTTTCAATAGTTTAGTTTGCATCTGCACCAGTGGAGGGGGAAAGAGTGATGCTTAACATATATTGCCTCTTTTAACTAAGAGAATTGGACAGAATCTGAAATACTACATAATTTTTCCTTAAAGAGTAGAAATGGAGACAGCTATTTCTTCAATGGAGCTCTGTTTGTTTACAAAGGATGTTTACAATGATTTTTTTTTTCCCCCAGTGCTCTTAATAAGACTATTTTGCATTGAGCACAGGTTTGTCTTTTTCCTCTGGATAATGTTTCCTATAGGGCTGTTTTCCGTTCACTTTTTAAGACCATGCTTCTGTGGCCATCTTTGTGGTGTTTGTGATGGGTTTGTGATTTCTCTTTTTTGCATGCACATACAGACACACACAACCTACATAACTGTTGCATTTGGTATGAGAAACTCAGTAAGTGCCTGTACCGTCTGCCCAAGCCACAACAGTGCACATTTGCATGTGATCTGTCTCCTGGGTGGCATTTTTGCATTGTTTCAGCCATCGCTAGACAAACAAGCATTTAGTTGAGTCTTCAATGAGCCTGAACAGGAGACAGCTACCAAGAGCTTCACTGGGAAAGGGGGACTGCCCAGCCCCCAGTACTGCAATGCAGAGAAGCAGGGCGAGGAGGGGGGCCCCAAGCTAAGGTGCTCTCTTAAGTAATGTCAAATTCAGTGGCCATTTTCTCCCTAAGCAGCAGCTGTCTCAGCTGCCAGCTGCTCTCGCTTTTCTGCGGCTGCTCTCTCACCCATGAGACATAGCTGACCTCTCCTTTTGCCCTCTTGGCTGCCTTCACGTACTCCCAGCCTTGCATCACTCTGGAGAAGTTGGGAAGACAGCAGTGAACATAAATCAAGCATCATGAATGGGCTATAAAATTCATGACTCATGCACCTCTCTGTGTGTTGGTCTGTAACACAGGGGGACAGGCAGCCAGAAAGGGATGTGAAAAGCCTGACAGAGAAAAAAGGCCTCTGCTCAGGTAAGGTCATAGCAAAGGTCAGTGAACTTCTCCAGTGAGAATGAGTGTGCCACCGCATAATGGAAAATGGCAGTGGATGGATCTCCAGGAGGCAGGAGTCAGTTCACTTTGTAAATCAGAACATCAAGGCCAAATTGGAAAACAAAAGCATTGAAATAGCACAGAAACCACATAATTTTTACTATGGGGATGATGATGTAGGGCTGTTTAAAAACCATTTCAACAGCAAATCCTAGGCCAACTATTTCAGGGTTTGTTATTCTAGGCTGATCTGCTGTTGCAGTCTGCGTTCTTTCCAAAGACTGTGGAGGACAAGATTGCGAATTCCTCAATTAGGGGGCTTGCTGTTATTTAAATTACACATACATTTAAATTGTTTAATTAATGTATGCATCCTTGGCTTCTATAAGGAAGCAAGGAAACAGCATGCCTTTAATTTTCACTTCAGAAATACAGCAAATAAATGAAACTGAATAACAGAAGGAACTCTGTCTACTAGTTAGAGCAGGAGTCCTCTTTTTTCCTTACATGCGTCCTTGTTGACCACTACAAAATGAGCACAAGTGTATACTGACATTGTCCCAGTAAGGATGAAAGACAAAAATAGGAATAAACTGTGAATTTATACTCAGATATGAATTTGAATGTGAATTAGATGCTCATAAAATTTAATAAAGTATCCTAAATAATTAATAACAATTGTACTGAAATCTCATCAAGAAGCAGATGATGGTATTTGAGCAGGAGACACTGAAACTAGATCAGCCAGTACACCCCAGGTTTTTTTATACCAAGTCCATGACAAGAGGTACTTGCAAACCCTGCTTAACCAGGTAAACGATGTCTGCAACTCCTTAGGGTTCTTTGAATGGAACAAAGAGGAAACTGAAGTGTACGAAGGTACCTGTCCTGCTTTGCTTGATAGCTTGGTTTGTTGGTTACTTGGAAAAGAAGCACTGATTTTTCACAGTACAACACCTGTTAGTGACATGGGTCATTAAGGAGCGATTCTGCCGATTTGGTAACATTCTCCTTTAAGAAGGTTAAAATAAGCACATTATGATGTGTCCTTTAAAGATATTTCATTATGCTGGTTGGCAGTTGGTTGCCTATCTTCAGAATTTGGACATAAATACTGTCACAGCGTGAGCTGCATGAATCAGTACACAGCTATTTTCACTTGTTTAAGAAAATAATGATTGTAATCTTTTTGTTTTGCAGCGTGAATTCCTAATTCGCTCTGACAGTGAATTCACACTTTCTACAAATGGTAGGCTGATACAAGTGTTATCAGTACTGGAGAAATGAAGGCAGGAACTGTCAGAAACATGGGTGTCCACCTGCAACTACACTTCAGTAGTAGCATGGCATCAAATTCCTTCGGTTAATTTGCCATGCTAAGTGAAACTGTTTATCACATGGCAAACCTGGATCAACACTTTATCTGTTGCCCTTGTCCTATAGTCAGCTGGGCTACTTTTTTGCCAATTAATGCTGTCATAATGCATCCAGCAGATTTATATGAATACACTTACTCTGAAAAAGTAGGATGCATGCTTTTCTGTTCCGGAAAAGCAGAAATTTTCACCTAACCTCTAAGCCTAGGAGATATTTTTAAAATTATTATTATTCTTTGTTAAGGATGGGGACAGAAGACCATGGGGAATAAGACAGTTACAGAAATACTGAGATTATAGTTTAGATTTCAAATCACACTTTCTGGGGAGTCATCTGGATGCCGGGAAAACAGGAGAATATTTTGCGTACTAAGATCAGAATAAGGATTGGTGTAGTTTAATTGAAGTTAATAGCACTGAAGTAGAAAGACAGAATCTCATCATCAAAGTTCTAACTGAAATCAGTCTGTACTTGCCAGCAGTGGGAAGACAGCTGAAATTTAAACAAGGAGTGGGATCCCAGTACTAATGGCTGGATCTTGCAGATACATGTTCTGAAGTGTTTTGCAGCTATTCTCCCACTCAATAGGCATATCCTCATGCTCTTTTTGAAAGCAAGTGATTATTAACATGAACCAGTAAAAAGATCCGTGCACTGACATTAAGTTAGAGATATTTTAGTACGTAGGATAGTGATCATTTTTTGTGATACTGTTGAGGCTGCACCTCAAATCCTGTCTTCAGTTTTGGGCCACTCACTACAAGAAAGACATTGAGGGGCTAGAGTGTGTCCAGAAAAGGGCGATGGAGCTGGGGAAGGGTCTGGAGCTCAACTCTGGTGAGAGGCAGCTGAGGGAGCTGGAGGTGTTTAGCCTGGAGAAGAGGAGGCTCAGGGAGGATCTTATTTTTCTCTTCAATTGCCCGAAAGGAGGCTGTAAGCCACAGGTGGGTTGGTCTCTTCTCCCAGGTAACAATTGACAGGACAAGAGGAAATGGCTTCAGATTGTGCCAGGGGAGGTTTAGATTGGATATGAGGAAAACTTTCTTTGTGGAAAGAAAGGTGTCACCTTCCCTGGAAGTGTTCAAAAAGCATGGATATAGCACTTGAGGATATGGTTTGGTGGTGAAGATGGTGGAGGTGCAATGTTGGCACTTGGACTTGATGATCTTAAAGGTCTTTTCCAACCTTAACAACTCTCTGATTCTACATTGACACTAGATTTGACAATACCCAGAGAACATAAGCAGTCATCTTTACAGGCACAGGTAGTCTCTTTTTTCACTCTCTAACCCATGCAAATAGGAGAAATAGAATATGTGCATTAATCACATTTATTTTTATGACAGATCATTGGTTTCTAATCTTTCTCTTTCCAGGAAGACAATCAGCATCCTTCATGTGACAATGCCACCTTGACTCTGCAGCCTATTTTTCTAATTTTAGTTACTGCCTTACTGAATATTGAATTTGTGATGGTTTTCCTGGGCTAAAAATAGAACGAAAGACTTGTTATAAACCACATAGACAGACCTACATACCACAGCCCACACTCCATAATAAAGAAAATATGCTTGAAAAATTTCTTGTACAGCCTCACAGATCAAAACTATGGGAAGTTCTTCGTGGAATCAATTGGGGTTGGAGGGGACCTCTGGAGATGATTCAGGCCAACCCCTTTGCCAAGGCAGGGTCACCCAGAACAGGTGACACAGGAGTGTGTCCCGGTGGGTCTGGAATGTCTCCAGAGAGGGAGCGTCCATGACCTCCCTGAGCAGCCTGTTCCAGTGCTCTGCCACCCTCATTGTAAGGAAGTTCTTCCTCATGTTGAGATGAAACTCCTCGTGCTTTAGTCTATGGCCGGTAACTCCTCATCCCGTCACTGGGCACCACTGGAATGAGTCTGGCACCATCCTTTTGACACCCACCTTGGAGACATTTATGAGATCCCCTCTCAGTCCTCTCTTCTCTGGGCTAAATACTCTCCTTACTGTGAGGGTGGCGAGGCGCTGGCACACGTCGCCCAGGGAAGCTGTGGATGGCCCATCCCTGGGAGCGCTCAGGACCGGCTCGCATGTGGCTTTGAGCCCGCGGAGTCTTTTCCCTTCCCCCCCTCCGTCCCTCCGCCCCTCCCTCCCTCCCTCCCTCCGTCCTGCTCTCCCCGCCCGCCCCAGCCGGCGGCAGCTCCGGGCGGCGGCTCCTCCCCCGTGGCCGCCCGGCAGCATGGCGGCGGCGGTGGAGACCCGCAGAGTGTGCGAGACCGCCGGCTGCAGCAGCGAGGCCAAGCTGCAGTGCCCCACCTGCCTCAAGCTGGGCATCCAGGGCTCCTACTTCTGCTCCCAGGTGAGGCTCCCCGCGGCCCAGCCCCTCGCTCGGCGCTCCGGGCGTGCGGCGGGCGCAGGATCCAGCTCCCCGCGCCGGCTCCCGGCCGCCCGGGCCCGGCCCGGGGTGCCCGGCTCTGCCTCTCTGCCCGCCCGCTCCCGGCCAGCCTGGAGCAGCAGCGCCCAGCCAGGGACCCCGCACGAAGTTCCCCCTCGGCTGTTGGAGCCGGGGGAGCCGGGCTGGCGGCCCCCTGCGGGAGCCCCATTTCTCCTCGTGGCCGCGGGCGATGCGGGACCTCAGCGGCACTAAAGCGCAGCCGGGGCGTTCGTGAGGGGGGTGCAAGGGTGTTCCTCTGCCTGAAGGTTTGGGTGGTCCGTGTGCTCCCCTTAAAAATAAAGGCTTAGTGGGACAAAGTGAGGACGTGCTCATCAAATTCCAGCCGGTGCGTTTCTCTGCCGGCGTCAGCTCTGGAGTTGCTGGGCTTTGATAGACACCGGGAGACTTGTTGCTCTGAAAACAGATTTTATTTAAGTTAAGAGTTTCTGTAAAAATTATTTGATACTCTTCCCTTTTATTATTATTTCCCTTTCATTCCTTTTTTTTTTTTTTTTTTTTCCCCACTATGCCCTTTGGTGTTCTGCTCTGAGGGTGCCAAACAGGAAGGTTCAGGTTAGGCCACATGTCATACAGCAGTCAGCTCCGACGTGTAAATGTGAGAAGTGAACGTGTTCTGTAGGCCACAGTGGTAACAGAGTGTGGTCTTTCAATAGAAAGAGCTGTCTGATGACTGCTGAGTGCATTTTTTGTTTGTGGGGTTTGTTTTGGTCTTTTTTTTTTTTTTAACTTTAAAATGTGCACTAAAATACATAACCTAATCCTTTGAACTTTTTGTATGTGTAATTGTGTCAAAATCAGTGAGGACATATGTGCTTAGTTCAGATTAACACTACCTTTCCTTGTCACAGTTACAATTCAGAGTGAAGTCACTGAGCTTTGTAGACAAACATAAGAAAATAATACAATCATGTCAGCTGGATTAATTTATTAATTGGGAAGAAATTTTTTCTGAGTCAGTATGTAAGCTGATAGTTACGGTTTGCATAGGACTAGGGGAAGATTTCCCACATGCTTGTGACATACCCCCTGCACAGTTTCTAGTACTTTCCCCTCAAGTCTCTGTGCCCTATGCTGGGAGTCGATGCCAAATTAGAGCAATTGCAACTCAAGAGTTGTTCTGACTGTTCTGTATCTCTAGTTCCCACGTGGTGCTTGTGGTTAACTCTAGGATTTACTCTGCTTTTTACTGTGTGTTTTGACATGTCTGATGTAAAACTCATCATAAATGCATCATTGGTGTATACAAATACTGGTGATGTTGGTGTTGATGTTGGTGATGACAAAACCATTTATTAAGAGAACGAACAGGCCAATGTGAAGAGTCCCAGTTACATCTTCACTCCCCTCTTTCCCATTTCTAACTCAGCTAATTCTGTAAGGTGCAGAGATTCTTGTTTTCTGTATGCTGGGTTTAATTATTTTGAAATATCTACCACTGTTGTCAGGTAAAGGGGGAATTATTGGAAATACTTCCTGGCTTGTTAAAATAGGCTGCTGGATAACTGACTACATGCTTGTAAAGCTATCCTGCCCAGAAAATGAAATACTGAACTGGGAATCTTAGTCATGTCATTTCTGAGTGACTTGGGGAGTGTTGTGCCTTGCCGTCCCAATCAGGAGTGTGGGTAAGCACACTGAAGGTGCTTTGGAGATTTTGGGGCAAGGTGTTACAGAGCAAGACATTAGTGACAGCCTGTTTTAAAGATGTGCAAGAAATGTCATGCACTGAGAGAAGAGTCCCATGTTCATCCTGTAGTAAGGACCCTTTGCCCTCCCTTAGTACCCTCTGTGGGGCTCAGCATGGAGCTGTCCCGAGGCTCCAGCTCTCCTCATCACCTGGTGTGTGCCACGGAAGAGGATTGCTGCAGTCCTGCCCCAGTGTCTGGCAAGCACAGTCAGGAGAGTAGGTAAGGTGCTGCTGACAACCTGGCTGCCTCTTCAGGTGAAGGACTATTATTTTCTCTGAGCTTCCAGCAAGTTTCAGCTGACTGCGGTGGACTGGTTAGCATCAGTGAAACTTCCGGAGTTCTCTCTTTGGTGGTTTTCTTTCCATTCTGGTCTTACATGCATAAATAACTCCTAGATAAGCTAGTGGGTGAACCTAGGATGTTATTCCACCTCACCGCACAGCCTGTGTTGTAGCTGGCTTTGTGCTATTCCCTCCTAAGGATGCATGCTTCTACCCTTTCTCTTAGCCTATCCCTGATTTCTTGGTAAGCCACTTCTGAGGTCATCAGAGTTTTCTTTTAAATGGAGAAAACCCACTTGCATTAATTGTTTTTGTTTTGTGTTTTCTGGCGCTTTTTTTTTTGCTGGTTTGGCACTGTGAGGTCATGAAACACTTCAGGAGTGTGCTGCTGGAGAGCAGGCTTGCCCAGTATGGCCCAGTTTGGCCCAGGCATAAAGTCAGCCTATCCTTCTGGAGTGCACTGGTGTTAGCCAGGTGTGTGGGCACTTCCTTTGGGCTGAGGGTGGGTTGGGAGCCACAAGCTATATGACATCTCCTTGACAGGTAAAAGCATCTGTATGGGCATGGGCACCAGGTATTTAATCTGTTTGGGAGCCTACAGTGTCTTTTTCATACAGGCAAAACTCCAGTCAGAGCTAAAACCAAATCTGTAGGAATTTATTTTCTCCAGTGCTGAGAATAAACAACAGAAAATTGTGAACTACCGTAGGAAGGTAACCATGTGAAGCCATGTGTTTGGGTTATGACTTACTAACTTATCTTTTGCTAAGAAAAAAGTGGTATAGGACTGGAAGGCACAAGAGGTATAGGAAATATGGGACTGAGAATCTCAGTGTAGTGTGGAGATTGATTAAAAATTATTTTTCAGGACTGCACATAGAGAATTGAAGTGAACTTTACAAGTAGATAGTATCAAGACAATGATTTCCCTGGTGGATTTAGCATTTGTGTTTCTCCTTTCCTGGAGAAAGGGTGTTATTCTGGTCATTTATTTTTTCTCCCTCTCTGCATCAAAGCATATGCCTCAATAACATGCCCTGAAAATGCTTATGCTGGAATGATTTGACATTCTCTGAGGTTTCTTTGTGCGAACACTGTTTGCTCTCTGGCTGTTGGGAACCTTGGAAACTGGGTACAGCTGCTAAATAATAGTTGTATTTGTGTGTGATGGATGGCAGGGAGGCCATGTGGCCAGGTTCTGGCCTAGCAGGGAGGTTTTGAACTGGTCATGAAGACGAGGTAAAAATGGCTTTTAGCAGCAGAGGAGCTCTTGAGGTAGTGTAATGAACCCTGCCTTTCTTTTTTCCCTTTCACTTCAAGCTGTAATAAGAGGAACTGTTCTACGAGGGATTCTGTCTGCTGTTAACCCTTAGTAATATTTTAGGCTAGTAAATCAAGTACTGTCACTACCAGCTACCTTTCTTCACTGTCTTGCTTTATTTTTTTAGAGACTTATTGCTGTGTTGTGTGTTTATCATCTTGTGGTGAGGTATAGTAATTCAGTCTATCTTCTGAATGAGGAAATCACACAGATGTCCAGCACTGCATCTGAAGTGTAGAGTTTCTCTTGCTAAGATGAATGAATTTGGTATTATGAAATCTGCCTTACAGATACAGGCCACTTGCGTGTACATCGTGTGTAGTATACATAAAGAGTTCATGTTTAAGTAGACAGTTTGCATTTATGTCTTCTACAAGTGGCTGAGGAGTAAAGAAGGGGAGAGTAGTGACTGTTCTCCAGTTACCATTTTTATATGAGTCTTTTAATTGTGAATGGATCACTTATTAGTGACTGTCTTGCTTTCATAAAAAACTTCCTCTTGTACTACTTACCTAAGTGTCTTTGACAAAACAGAGTAGGTTTACTGTGGTGTGGAGTAGATGCTGGTGCAGGGCCATTTCTCCAGCCAAATTCAGAAATACCTACTTGTAGACGCTTACTGGAAACATACTCTGAAGTTGGTAGCCTTTGCCATTATTGTTTCTCTTGAGAGCTGGTGGCCATGGGTTGTACCAAAATAATAGTCATAACTTACTCAAGAAGTGTTGCCCCTCCCTGTTTTGTGTGCCCTTGTGTTGTCAGCCCCAGGTGTATGAAGTGGTCTGGTTATGGAGTCAGAAGTGAGGACTGGGGTTATATGGTGACTGCCATGTGTGTTTGAGGTCTTTGAAAGGGCAGCAGTTTCTCTGAACTGTACAGTGGGGGCAGCATCTCTCTTGCACTGGTGGGTGCCTCCCAATGTCTCTTGATACCTCTTGATATCTGAGGTGGGGTATGACTTGTTAAATTCCAGTGGCAGGAAAGAATTGCTGTTTTGTTCTCTCAGTGAGTTTATATGCAATTTACTGCTTTCTGGAAGGCATGCTGACAGTTTCACTGACACTCAGCCCTGGGCCCATGACTGCTTTGGATACTTAAGGTCACAGCATTTGTGAAAACTTAATTTGTAATTTGTGAAAAATTGTGGACCTCAAGAGAAGATTGTTGTCCCATCTCCTGCTTTGCTGTTTCCTTTCACTGTTAATGTGTTGGGGATGGGGAGCAGGGAGGCATGGAACTGGATGAAACTATTTTTTGTTCTCTCTCACATCAGATCATAGGACATCAGCGCAATGTTTTGTCCTTGTTTCACTGTTCTTTGTGCCTGAAATAGGCTGCAACCAGCTGCTTAGATTCAACTGCAGCACAAAGGAGTTTCCTCAGTCATAAATGGCACTCAGTTGATACCATCTTCTAGAAAATCAGATTTCCTTCATCAGGAAGCTAACATTCTCAATTGCATATAAATCACCATGGATACCTATGTCTAAGGTAAGCAGCTGATTATTGGTGAGGTATAAAAGCTGAGCCCTCATGACTTTCTGACTTCTTCAGACTCCTGTTGGCAGACTTGCTGAGCTAGTGTTCCGTGTACTGACAGGATAGTCCAGTTGGAATTCCTCTGGTCTGTTATTCCCTCACTACTCGCAAAAATCAGTTGTATATCTCTGTAAATCTGAGGAGCTGCAAAATGCAGTCCCTTCCTCAAAGGAAGGGCTCAGTCATGAGGGGCCCAGGAGTCTCAGGGTAAGATCAGGTCTTAGATGAAAAAGAAAGTCGATCTAACCTGGTGATACCAAGGTTCTGCATGTAGGTACTTCTCTTGGAGAGGAATCTGAAAACATATATTCAACTCTTCTGAAAACCTGACTATTCATGTATGCTGCTTAGGCTAGTTTGGGAATTTTTGATGGAGGTTTTCAGACTGGAGACTGTCTCTGTGGGCTTGTACTGCCCTACAAGGATTTCAGCATGCTGGAAAGAGTAATCTGTTTCACTTAACATCAAATGTATTAACACCTCAGCATACTTGTACTTATGGATAAAATGTGAGTTAATTTGTGCTGTATTAAATATATTTATATATAATTGGTAACCTAGTATTAAGCTAAATGCTTAATTACTTCAGGTTTGTTTCTTTTTTTTTTTTTTTTTTGTCTTCTGTTTTGCATACCTTTAAGGTATTTGGTTAAAAATGAGTTCTGATTATGCAAAATGACATGGTCTCAGGTTAAGCCCCAGACAGTTTTACATTCTAAAGGACATTGGTAAATTCTGTTAAAAGATGGCTCAGAATATTTTTAAATACAGTGTGCTGCTTGGCACTGTTTCCTAGATGTTTGCCCATTGCAATTCAGGGCATAATGACATGCAGAGAGACACAGTCTGTGCTCGCAGTCTTGATTCCAACTTTTTTTTTTCTTTTTCCTTTTTTCTTTTCTTTTTTTTTTTTTCTCTGAGGTAGGTAATTTTTGAAATTCATCACATTGGCTCTAAATGGTGACCACAGAGGATGGAGGGGTAATTCTGTGGAAGTTGGACACAAATTGGAGTGCTGACAGGGGTTGACAGAGCTAACTTGAAATGAGTTGCTCCCATGCAAGTGCATTTCAGAAACACAGTCTGTCAGCATGCCTTGAATTCTGTGCTGTGATGCCTGCGTAGCTTCCTGAGCTTGGATATCAGAGTGGAGTGGCCTGGCTTGGAAGGAACCTTAAAGACCAGCCTTAAAGACATGTGGTACCAACCCCTTGCCATGGGCAGGGACACCTTCTGCTAGACCAGTAGTTCAAAGCCCCATCCGTCCTGGCTGTGAACACATCCAGGGGTGAGGCATCCCTGCCTTTGGGTAGCTTGTTTAAATCTAGTTTATTAGATCTGTACTACACAGAGGTTTGTAGTGTAGTAATATCCTAATCTTGATTGAGCATCCTTTTCTCCTCTGGAATTTGCAGTTGGCTGTACTTTCCCACCTCTTAATCAGATTGTATTCATACATGAACTGAATGAATAAGAAGCTTTCTGTTATTATTTGAAAGATGACAATAAACATAGCACAATTTTCCCCCTAATTATTCCGGTAACTGTTTTAAAAGGTTTTCTTTTTTCAATGGTTGATTTAAAACAAAAAACCCTCAAGATATTTGGTAATGAGCAGTGTGTTCATGGTGAAAATATGAACCATACTATAAAACAAATGCTGCTGTGCTGCATGATTCTGTTGACTTTGGGTGAGTCCTTAAGGTAAAAATCATTTTCAGAAATAATCACAGCTTCCACAAGGGGATGCAAAAGGAATGTTTCCAAACGATAATGCTGGTTGTGCCTTTGGTTACCCTTTGATATATTCTGATGAGCACTAGGTTGAACTTGTCTCTAAGCACAAAACCAGTGGCTTAAGAATGTCTTGAAGCCAGAAATGTTATTAAAGATTCCAGTATGTTGACAGCCTCTGTCTAGAAGACAAAATTATATTTTTCTTACTGATAGAATAGTTGTAGGATTGCTCTAAACAAGTCAAGGATTACCCCTCTGCTTTCTTTTATGTCATATGTTTGACCTCTCTTCTTATGTAGTCCTCTTCAGTGTTTCCATGTCTGTCTTAACTGAGGTGTAAAAGTTACATGAACTGAAAAGTGCTCTAGGTGAGAAGAGTGGGGATAATAATATCAGGCATGCTAATGGATAATGTAGTGCTTAAAATGAAACTCAGGAAGTCTTCCAAGAAACCTGAAGCCAAATTCATAGTGTTCCTGCGTACTTTCGCAGGAAACATTTATTTAACGTTTTAAAATATAGCCATGCAGTGTTACATGTTCCTTTTTATACTGTATCTGGAAAAAACCCCTTTATTTTCTCTATTTTAATATTGAAAATCACCCTGGGTTTTTTTTGTCTGGATTTTGTTTATTTAGTCATTGAAAATTTTCTATCCTGACCTGAATAGGACATAGGAACAAGAAGAATTGCTGAGAGACAGAAATGGTAATAGCCTGATTGAAGTAGATGTTTCAGGAGAAGGCTCAGTGAAAAGCATAATTTTCTCCAGGAAATAATCCAGAAAGTGGCCCAGATGGAGAGAAAGAGGAGGTTTTTCCCATAGCTTGTTGAGAAGCCTGTGGTATAGAAGGTGAGGGTGTTTGCAATGTGCAGTGGTGCTTTGTTGCCAGAACTGTGATTCTCCAACCTGTGAGATGACAGCTGCCGTATTTCTATGTGGAATTGCTAAGGCAGAGCTCTGCAGTCATGTGCAATGTGGTGCTTGTGCTAAATATACATAATTTGTATCTACCCGGTAAGTCCAGTGCTCCCAGGAAGCATATGACTGATCCTACACAAAATAGATGGGCTGTAGGTGGATGTGCAGCATATCCTTTGAGTGCCTTCCAGAAATGTCAGACCAAGGCAGAGAGATTCATTGATTGTACATTGCACTTGTAACAGCCCCTGCTCACAAAAATGCTTCGAACTTACTGTGTGTGCCTGCTGCAGTTGATGGATGTGCACATGGTGCACGTGTCTGGGTTGTCTTGAGGTACAGCAGCTTTGGAGCTGTGTGCTCTGGAGTTCTGGCAGAGGTTAGCTCCTCTGGAAATAGAGGGCAAGTAGAATCTGAGAATACATGTTTGGGAAAACTTAGGCATATGGCAGCCTTATGCAGAATCTTCTTAGGCTGTCCACAGCTGCAGGAGATAAAAAGCCAAAGTGGAGCCTCTCAGGTTATGGTACTGTCCCTAGTGCTGTGTTTGCCCGGTGTTCTCTGCTTATGGGCCAGCAAGGAAGAAAGACTGTTGGTGTAGGACAAAGCAAGGGCATTGGAGAACATCCCCCAAAATTTCATGGGAAAGCAGAGAATGAGCTACAATCAGTAATTACCACAGCTGATGTATGTCTTCCTTCCCCAAATACTCCTTTATATTCAAAAAGGTCGATTCTAGGTTTGCAGACTTGGTAGCTGCTCTAACTCCTTAGTTATGTAATCCTTCTTATGCTTCAGAACAAAGACCTCGTGTTTGAAAGGGGATTAAAACCATACTGCTGCTTCCAGTGTCCTTGAAATGGCATTTTTAGATTTTTTTTTGAATTTTTTGTAAAGCCTCAGTTAAAGCCTGTTCCTTGTCTCCCAGCTCCCCAGCAGAGTGCAAAGGTCTGTGTGTGCAGTGGGTTATATAAGTGAGACAAAACCTTGGGCTGTGTTGGTTTCAGAGCTCCTGGCAGTGCAGTCACTCCTGGTGTGTGGGGTAGCAGAACACAAGAGCAACTGTCGTGAGGGGAGCAGCACACACACAGCAGGTTCTCTTTGAACTTAGATGTACTTGTGCACCACTGTACTGTGTGTTTGTGGTGCACTTTGGTAACTACTGGGTGCAAGACTAGTGAGGGAGGAGGGTGAAGGTGGCTCAACAGGAGCAGACAGCTCAGAGAGCACTCAAGAGCAGCCCTGAAGCAAGGGAGAATGTTACAAGCTGGGCTTAGTTTGCAGATGTGTGGTCTTGGTTGAGTGTTGTAAACTTCAGGTTGAATCAGTTGTTGGCTCTGGGTGGTAGTTTTACAATTCAACATGATTCAGGATTAGTATTGTTTTTCCTTAAAAAGAAAAACAGTTGGCTTCCTGCCTCTTTCTGCAGAAATTCAGTTGCAATTGTCAATGATTGGAATAAGTTTCTTAATGGGTGTTTTGAGTGCACATAGCCATTGATTTAGAATTTCTGCTGGAAATCCAAGTAATTTTCTTGTTAGCACCTTAAAGGGTAACCTTTAATACTGCCTTCTTTGGCTTTTCTACTTAAATCTCTCTTCTTTTCTTTCATTTCTTTTCTTCATCTTAGTCCTTCTTTATTCTCCAGCTGCTAGCCATTTCCATCTGCCCCTTTTCTGATGCTTCGTTTCTGGCATGAACTGCTCTATTTTTGCTTGGGAGGAAGAGAAAAGACCAAACTCCTCCAGAGTCTCACTCTTTCCTTGATTTCCATTTCAAATTTCTTGATACCCTTTTTCAGTTTGCTATTTTCATTCAGTAGCCCTCATTTCCACCCTTTAGTCTACGTCATTAGTTCCCGTGGTGTTGTGCTAACTGGCCTCTGTTGCTTTCCTGTGCTGGAGCAGGAGGCAGAAGGGATGCAATTAGCTGGAGGAGATGGCTTCTTGTTGTTGTCAAGAGAGGACCTTGCTGCTCTCTGCAGTACTGTAAGATCAGGTACAGAGACAGACTCTTTCAGCCAACCTGCAGCCACCATGGTGTTTAGTTACTCATTAAAATTATAAAGGGTCAATTATATACAGGATTATATCAGTGTATTTCACTGCCATGGGTGTTGTCTGTTTGGCTGTGCTTTTTCTGCCTATTCTGGTTCGTAAACTTATGAATGTAGTATTTTCTATTGCTAAGACTAGCAGTTACAGTAGCATTTACTGCATATTGCTACAAGGATTAATTAAAACCATCTTCCAGTTTTCTTTTAAAATACATCTGCTTCTCTGTTTTGTCCCGTTGGCATATCTGTCCATGTAAATACTGCTTAAAACTGCTTAAATACTGCTTAAAATGTATTTATACATTTTGTTTGAAATTCTAGGAATGCTTTAAGGGAAGCTGGGCCACTCACAAGTTATTACACAAGAAAGCAAGTAAGTACCTTACTTTTTAAAATGCATTTTCATATTGCTTTGAATTGGTTTTGTCCTGTGCAGTGTGCTTTAGGTGGCCTTGCTTGAGTTGGGGATTGGACCAGATGACATCCAGATGTCCCTTCCAACCTCAACTGTTGTGTCCTTCTTGGCCTAAGAATGGTACTGGGTTGTTTTCCAAGATACCTGGCACTGGATGATGTATATCTGAAATTTTGTCCAGTTCTCAACAGTCTGAAGTGCTGTGTAAAATTTCAGAGGCAGAGGTTCACAGAAGTGTTTGTTTTTGTTCACTTCTCTATATGCAAGAATTATTTCTTGAGCTACATTGCCAGGTATATGAACACAGAAAGAGGTGTGCTGAAATAAAGGGCAAGGGGAGTAATAAATCACTATTGTAAGGCAGTGTTCCTTTATAGCATTTTGATGTCTATTGCAGTCAAAGGCAGTACAGTGGGAAAGATTCTTGCAAAGTCTTTGTGATTAGACACTGGCTGGAACACAAGTGAGTCAGAGTACAGCTGTTCTGTACATTTTTGGGAAGAAGGGGAGAATGCTTGTGTGCATGGTGCAGCCACTGACAGAGGATGTATCGTAGCTAGGATTTTGCTGAGTTCAGTTCAAGGTAGTAAGAGTATCTGTGTGCCTTAGTGACAGCTGGTAGCTCTGGCACAGAAACACTAGGAGACTGGTAGGTTCTGCCTTATCTGAGGAATGAAAACAACTCATGAGTTTAAAACCAAAGAGGAGAGGGCAGACCTCAGTTCTGCCCCCTTGCCTCCTCCCTGCCACCACCCTGCCTATCTTCATTAAGCCCGCTGAAAAGAGATGTAGGATTAAAAAGTGATATGGTAGAAACTCACATCCTCAAATAATGTATCTCCTTTCCTAAAACGCAATAAATCTTCTTTTTCCATGATAAATGTTGAATGGTAAATGGATTGGAGTAGTACATACAAATGGTTTCCCTCTTTCTGCTTTCCCAGTATAGGGATCTAATAGATCACACTTGCATTCTGTATCCTATTAATTTTTGTGAATATGAAAAGCTTTGGACTTTCAAACTGTCATTTTTCAGTTTTATCTGAACTGAATGTCGTTTGAGCAGATGGCTCAAATGTCAGCCACAGAGGCTCTGAGGAATTGATGGGCTTGCAATGGCAGACCTTTTGCTACCTCTTCATCCTTCTGAGATGCACAAAGAACAAACAAACAAGTTATACAGTTATGAGTTAAAGATTAATGTTACCGTGCTCTTTCTTAACCCTTGCCTTCTCTTTCTGAGTAAATACTTCTCCTTTTAGTATTGCTCAAGATATGCTTATTTCAACCCTTTATGTAAACACTTTTAATTTACCCTCATAGGAATGTGTTATTTTTGAATGAAGTCAGTCACTGGACCATGTCAGATATGAATTTCAAAAGGTTCAGAGAGCTGGGAAGCTCCAGCAGTTTGAGACCATCTTGTAAGGTTCGAGCACTGCTTGTCCTGAACTGCAGAAGTGGCGTGACCTGCACCCTCTTCATCAGCCCTGGAGGGGTAGCAGCCTCCATGTGTTGAGCCTGACAGGTGGATGGCCTCCCTTCCACCTTTGGATGGCCTCCTTCCCACCTCAGGTTATTTTGGTCACTGAGTGCCGAGGGAGATCACAAGAAAGGAGTGATCATCTGCAGTGCAAGGGTGTTAATTGAAGGGATAGTGAGCGCCTCTGTAGAAACAGGCTTTTTTCTCAGGAATGAAAACAAGCACTGCCTTATAAAACTACACATGAAGAACAACTTAATTACTGCACTTGCTTTGTGCATTCAGTCCTGACATTCCCCAGTTTGCTATTGAATCGGGTAGGAAGAATGTGAATTTGGAATGGGCAAGACAAAATGATAACTGCTACTTACACTTTCATATATCAGTATCTAAAATGCCAGACAGAGTCAAGTCTAGACTTACACACTTCTAAGTTGCTTTCTAGACCCCACAGTTCTCATTTTTAATAGGACAGATTTTGCTGCTGCAACTTTGCAACTTTCCACCCCCCACCCCCCCACTTTCTTGTCTTTTCAGAAGATGAAAAAGCTAAGCGTGAAGTTTCCTCCTGGAGCCTGGAAGGTGACATTAACACAAATCCCTGGTCTGGTTATCGATACACTGGGAAGCTCAGGCCACACTATCCACTGGTAAGCAGGAGGTGCCACTCTACTCCAGCACTGCTGCATTCTGTAACAACTAATGGACCTTTCCTGACCTGATGACCTCCCACATTTTAGTTGAGAGAGGAGAGCCTCTAGATCTGAACCCAATGGCAAGGACATACATGGCTGTCCTTACTGTGGTTCATTTTAGTTTAACTTCTTCTGTCTCCTGGTATATTTATAATTAAGGGAGTGCCTGTGAGCATCAGTAACAGGCTTAAACTCATATCTTTTGGATGTGTACTGTGACATTTATTCTGTAGAAAAGCTACTGCTAGTTCAGATGATGTCTCCTACCTGTTTGTTGTCCTTGCAGTTATGGAGCAATCTGTTTCTGAAAAGCTCAGGTGAATTAATTTAGAATTTAAAGAAAGGATTTTATACTATATTATGTAAGTGGTTTAGAATAACCTGGTGAGTGAACTGGTGAACAGCTGAAAGAACAGAGGTTACAGTAATCTCCAGCATTGGAATGGTGAACAAACAACAGTGGTCAGTAAGATCTTTGGTTGTGAAAGGTGGGTTGAGAAGATGATGATACATAACTCTGTGTGTGTATATATATACAGACATAACAGTATTTTTAAATTGATACAAGTTTATACGTGGAGTAAACGGAAGCTTTTTTTACAGCAACAATGGTATTTTCTTTACATTTATCTTTTCTAATTGGCCTGTGCTAGAAGAGGTGCCCCAGTGGCATCCTCTCTCTAGTCTTCTCCATCTGTTACAGGCTCATTAGAGAACAGGTTAGGAGAGCCTGAGCCCATGTGTGTTTGTTAGTGTTATTGGAGAAAAAGGTATTTGGGATATCTCACTGGTTAAGTAATTTAGTTGTGTTATCTCTGAACACTGGCTTTTTCGTCTTGTGACTGCTGTGGGACTGATGCAAATGAAATTAGAGATTTTGACTATGGTGATGATCAAAAGCAACAATCTTGCTAAATAGAAGAGGGATATATTTAGAACCAGAACACTTGCAGTCTTTAACACAGCAGAAAAAAACACTACAATAAGGTGTGATACATTATAAAACCAGTTTGATTCATTTAACAATAAAAATCTGATTTTTTACAAAGCTGTGCAGTTGGCTATTAGAAGTTGTATAATATGATAGCAATAGAGAGTTAAGAGCAGAATGTTTGGGAATGAAACTTGGAACTTTTGGAGTGTTTACATACTTTGCAACTTTTTCTAAATGGACTTGGCCGTATTTCACATGAAATATTTCGTATTGTATTTAATTTTCTGTGTGACTCTGTTTTTGTGACTATAATAATTGTTCTTGCAACGTAACCAGCTTTACCTGTGATTTATTTAGACGCCAACGAGACCTGTGCCAAGTTATATTCAAAGACCAGACTATGCTGATCACCCACTAGGTAACACGAAAAAAATCACAATTATGAGTGTTATGTTTGCTGTCTATTTTCCTTTTCATTGAAAAAGCCTTTAAAGCATCGAGGAGGTACTGGAAAAGGGGACCTCTTTTATCTGTTCTCACTTTACTTCTTCTGCACAGTAACTTACTGATTTTTACAATATCATGGTTGCAAGTATTTTTTTGGAAGTCCAAAGTTTGTAATGGGTTGTCTTTCAAAGGTGTACTGGAAATTAAGAGTTAGTTAATTTGTTTTTTGGTTTTTTTTAATCTCAAACGTACAAGTCCTAGTCCTGTTGTTAATTTGGTAACAAACAGCAATCAGTTGATTGTCACAGGTGAATTCTGCTAGTCCATTCTCTATGGCATCAATGTATCCTTTGAAAATGTATTATTTTATAACAAAACCAAGAAAACCTTGCAGTATGCATTCCCCAAAAGAAAACTGGTGTATGAATTCCAGCTGTTTTTGGACAGAGAGGGAATGCAATCAAAATTACCTGCTTATTGGATTGTTTTGGTATTTTCTGCTTTTTGTACTAGTATTGGGGCTTTGCATTTCCCTAAAAGGCTATAAAGTCTGCTAGCATTATTTTTTAATCTTAAGATGTTCCATAGTTATTTTTTAAAGAGTGAAAATACTAAAACAACACAAAATTCTGGATTTTATGGGGTCAGTCATCTGTAATGCTGAGATTGTGCAGAATTTGGTAGGGAGAATTTACATGTTTTTATCAGCTGATTATTTTAGTAATATAACCAGATATATTCCCAAGCTCATGTACTCTTTATGACTATTTTAGAATGTAATTTTCACTAATTATTTTGTAAAAGCAGCTGAAAAATGCTTTTCTATGAATAAAATAACTTCCTTGTAAACCTGACATTTAAGGTTTTGTTTTGACTAACTGGACATGATGGTTTTATGCAGTAAGTAAATTGGCTTCCTGAGCACATGGGGCATTATGGTGTTGTGGAAGGCTTATGACTTCCATTTAATCTGAATAATGATGATAATGCAATGGCTTGGTGGGTTTCGTACTTCAGGCTATGGTGAGAAAGTCTGTACTTCTATCGCCCTTGGTAAGCTAAGGAAGTTCCTGGATTGGATTTGTGTAGCAATCATCTGCCTATATAACATGGGGGTTTTTCTTTCCTAATCTTCTCCCTTTTTTCTTTTCAGGAATGTCTGAATCAGAACAAGCTTTAAAAGGAACCTCTCAAATAAAAATACTGTCATCTGAAGATATAGAAGGGATGCGAGTAGTGTGTAGGGTAAGGGAGTTTTGGTTTTTCTCACACCAGGTGCCTGTATATTTTTTAAGAGTCTATAATGATTTTACCACTTTGTCACAGCACATTTGAGAGTATAAATTTTCAAACCACTTTAGAACATTGAAAAATAGTTTGGGAAGCTTTCTATTTTCTGGCTTTTTCTCTTGTGACCCAAATTCCCAGTAAATATTTTGCAAGCAGAAGGATGACTTTTATCTGTTTACTGCATTTGCTATTAGTAGTAAGACAATCAGTGCCTGACACATTGTTACTGTTAAGAATGTGTTTTATAGTGCATAAATAAGAACTTTTTTCTGTCCTGGAATTGGTACTAAGTAAAAACTAAAAAGCAAAGCCCTAAATCCCTAACAATTTTTGAAAAAGAACTGTTCAGTTGTAATCACTTCCTTGTGCATAAACTTCAAAATGTATTTAGGTAGTCTGATTTAAGATTATGGCGTTCAAGGAAAGTGTGGTCCAAACCTGAACTGGGGTATTTTCAGCTCTCACAGAGGTGCCTGAGTACATGACCTGGAGACATCTCAGAGTCTTTCTAGAGGCCAACTCGACACAGCTTTCCTGGTGATCTCAGTGTAGCTGTCAAAAATGGGTTACGAATCTTGTAGAGAGTAGTCTTCGCCTGTTTTAAATCAGCTTAAATTAAGCCAATAGATCAATTTGAAATCTATTTTAAATTTTAAATTGTTTCATTTGCAGCTTGCTAGAGAAGTATTGGATGTTGCTGCCATGATGGTGAAACCAGGAGTAACTACTGAAGAAATTGATCATGCTGTCCATTTAGTAAGATTAGTTTATTGTTCTTCGGGTGTTTATAAGTGTTTTCTTCTATCTCTTTATTTTTAAATTATTATTGTGTGGTTTTCTTTGTTGCATGAATTCCATTTCTTTATTTCAAACTGTTTCCCAGTTGGAAGCTGGTGGGTAGTACAGATGACAGAAGTGTGCTACAGCGCAATGGTAGGTTCAAAGTGATTTAGAAACTCCTGGGCCTCTCTCTGTATCAGCTGCTTCCATATTTCTGGCTTCAGATTTCTTCTGAGTTTCTTCACTTGCTTTGTCAGTTAACATCATATTTTCTTTCTTCTAAACCCTTTTTGCTCCACGGATACCATTATATAAAGAGCATCATATGTAGGCCATGGACTTCCTGTACTCTGTGTGCTTGGTTAAGACATATAGAGGAGAAAGTTAAATTATTTATGATTGGGAGTCAGAACTGAGGTGCCTCAGAGAGAACTGAAACAAGATGTTTGATGCAGTCTGACAAAATAAAGCCACAGTCCAGTGAAGTGTTTAAAAAACATGCTCAAGAATCTTCCTGCCTTAACTTTCCACAGATATTTGAATTGTGTATTTTTTTTTTTTTTGCTGTCTTCTGTATGAATCATGTAATATGGTATTTGAGGCTACTTCTGTGCATTGTGGGAAAGGAAACCATTTTGGTATAGTTAAGTTTATTAGAGAGCTTTCTTTTTATCTATATCTGCAGCTGTTGAGGCAAGATTGTCTGCTTCCATTAGGCTGGAGACTTGTGTTGAACTGCATTAAACACCAAACTACTTGCTTAGGCATAATGTCTAATATGAACAGCTAGTAGTTAACATGGAGTTATTTCTCCTCAGCAGTTTATGGAAATTTTGGCAAGTTGTTAATACTGACTGATATCCCTAATTGATATTTTGCAGTTTTAAAAACAGTATTATTTTTTTAATTAAAAAAGAAAGATAACATAGTATTTTTTTTCAGTACTTTGCTCAGTATGTCACAAAGTATGTGTATGTATGTATGTGTCAGTATGTATGAAAGGCATCAGTTTTGCAAAAATACACAAAGCTTATTACAGTGCAAGGGAAGCAGCTTAAGGTTTTAAAGCTAGGGGGGAAGAGTAGTGCTAAATATTACTTTGTTTAGCTTTTGTGTCTTGCAGAAATCATGGACTGGGTGCTTAAAAGCGGCAATTGAAAATGACTTTTTAAAACTGAATAAATATTGCCATTGCATTGCAATGTTTGAAGGTTACATTGCATTGTTTCAAACCTGAATATCTGAGCATTTGCAGTCAAACATGAAAATTAGGAGAAACAAAATTAAAGTAGCTTTAATTTTTTCCTGGTAAGAAATGCAAGGCATAATGAAAACACACCCAAGAAATGCTTGAAGAACCTTATTTTCAAGAATCACTGCTTTTTAGCCTATCATTCTTACTGTAAAGCTGTTGCACATATATTTTCCTCTATGCTTTTTCTTTTCACAAAACTTACTGGTGTAAATTGTATCTTCTCTATTTAGGCTTGTATTGCAAGGAATTGTTATCCTTCCCCTTTGAATTATTATAATTTCCCCAAGTCATGTTGTACATCAGTGAATGAAGTGATCTGTCATGGAATTCCTGACAGGAGGCCATTGCAGGAAGGAGATATTGTTAATGGTAAGTGCTGTGAAAATTAACCTTCAACAGTTCTTCACGATAAAGTGCACCTTCTGTGCACTTAAACCATGCAGTAAGGTGGGGTTTCAGAAGCAGGCAACATCATTTGAGAATAGCTTCTTAAGAGAGGCTTTTGTTCTCATTTACCAGTTAGATTGTTCTCATTTACCTCTGCTCTTTACATACTTAAATTAATGAATTGATTTAATAAAATCATTTCAAAAGTTCAGTCCACTGTAAGAGCTTTGTAATTCTTCTTCCCTGATCTGTGTGTTAGTACAGTGCCTGAGTATTCCACTTATGGGCTAGATTCCAGAGTTGTTCCGGACTGTGTCTACGTAGTGAATAAGATGTATATTGAATTATTCAACTGGATTAGTTTTGTGTGAATTCTGGATTAGATGGCTCTAGATTCCTACAATTTTGCTATGCTTATGATGATTATGATGACTGTAAGTCCTAATATGGAGGCATTGTACAGGTGCATGTTATCTTTTTTTGGGGATCTCACTGCCTAACAATACCAGCTGCTTTTTGTTCTTAGTACTCAAGGTACTTAAACGGTCTTGGGTGGTGAGAGATACTTTTATAAATTATTTGACCAGATCTTGTTTTAGCTTCCATTTCTTTTTGTTTTGGCAGTAAAAATTAATGATTCTTTTTTTGTACAAATCTTCGCACCTTTGTTTATTGCATTGTTTTGCTTTTCTCTTACCTGTAAATAAATAGGCAGCATATGCTGAAGTTTGACCTGCCTCTAGTAGCAGGTTGTAATCTTTATAGATTATCAGATTCTTGATACATACTAGCTTGTAATAATAGCTACTAAGTCTGCAGCTAGGTACTGGGGTACCAGCCTTTTCAGAACAAGTCTCGTGATTGCTGCCCCTGTCTAGGTAAGGTGTGGTCTTGGTTGAAAGCTCTGAGCTTGTAGGGTACATGTAACAATGTATGCCAAAGCTATTTTACCTTATTCCAATTTCAGAGATGATGCCTTTGCACAGCTCTTTATTATTGACAGCTGTTTTGGCATTGCTGGAGTCCAGCTTAAGAAGACCAGCTCATAGAATCCTGGTTTGGGTTGAACGGGACCTTAAAGATCATTTGGCTTCAACCCTTGTGCTGTGGGCAGGGACACTTTCAGTATAAACCAGGTTGCTCAAAGCCCCATCCAGCCTGGCCTTGAACATTTCCAGGGATGGGGCATTCACAATTTCTCTGGGCAACCTGTTCCAGTGTGTCACTATCTTACCGTAAAGAATTTTTGTTTAGTATCTAATCTAAACCTACTCTCTTTCAGTTTGAATCCATTCTTCCTTCTCCTGTCCCTACACGCTCTTGTAAAAGTTCCTCTCCATTTTGCTTCTTGGCCCCCTTCAGGTGCTGGAAAGCCACAATTAAGTCACCCCAAAGCCTTCTCTTTTCCAGGTTGAACAATCTGAATTCTCTCAGCTTTTTCTGACTGAAGAGGTCCTCCAGCCTTCTAATCAACATGGCTGGCTTGCCTCTCTGCTATTTGCATGCCAAGGCTGTATCTCAGCCCTAGAGAACACTTTCTGTAAGAGGCTTTAGTCACATCTTTGTCCACATTCCTGCGCTTGATTAACCTTGGAGCCTTGTGCTTTGTTATGATGAGAAAGAACTGGGCTTCCTTTCTGCAAGGTAGTGGCTCAAAAGCCTCTTGAAAAGGAGGACCAAAACATGTTACAAGGAGGGAAAGAAAAGCTACCTTAGGGGGAAGGTACCCAATGAACAATTGAAAGGAAGTGCCCATCTTTTATTTGAAACTTTTTAGCCTGGAAGCCATGCCAAAGTCCAAAACACATTTTTTGAATCACAGGAACAGGTACTAGCAAGTGATATCTAGCTGTTGACACCAAAGTGTATTTTCCCACATCTTCCTATCAAGATTGTATTGGTCTCTCTTGGCAGCTCATGTACAATATTTCTATAGTATTATTGTCCATAGTTTCCTTCATGACTGTTTACTGGTGAGAGGATTTGGGTGTGGGTTTCTTCATGAATAGCAGAGCAGTAACTCTTCTAGCAGGTTTAGTGATCTAGCAGGTATTGGACCTATCAGCTGACTGACAAAGACTTAGAAACAAAAGTTCCCATTCTGCCACAGCAAAACAACTTTGTATGTAAAACCATGATTACATATCTTTTAAAACTTAATTTTCTCCTGTTAGTGCTGGAATTAATTCTAAGAAAGTACTTTAGCCAGGTAAATCACCATGAAGCAAAGAGCTTCTCCTTCCCCTTTTTATATTTTCCTAAAAAACCAATGCTAGCTTGCTGTGTCTGTGTTGCTTTGTTGGGGGACCTTTTCCTCCCCCTTTTATTTAATTAAATAAACTGTTCACTGGTTAAACACTAACTTATAAGTTATTGTATAGAATCTACAGGATAAGCATGAAAGAATTGATTCTGCTGGAAGAATTTTCATACGGAATTCTTGTGAAGTAGTCACTGTTAAAGTCCCCCACTTTTACATGTTGGTTTTTCCACAAAGTAAGAGGATGCAGTGAGGAGCAGAGTGCTGATTTCCCATGTCTGCTGTTGTTTGCAGTGGATATCACCGTCTATCGCAATGGCTACCACGGAGATCTGAACGAGACATTTTTTGTTGGAGACGTGGACGAGGGTGCCAGGAGGCTTGTCCAGACAACTTATGAGTGCCTAATGCAAGCCATCGATGCAGGTAAAACATGTCTGATGCACGAAGGTTGTGGTTCTCAGACATGCTTGCTCACATTGCCACTGCTCAGAGCGACTTCTGGTGCAGCACACAGAAGCACTGGTGTTGTCACCAGTTGATGATGGATGTTGTGTAATGCAGTGATCCTTCAAATGGCGCAGCTCTGTGAGTGGTGGATGCAACTTCTTCTTAAATGTGGGCTGATAAGGAAAATGTATTTGATTCTGAGCTGATCTGTGGATGATATTGACATGGAAACAGCCTTTTTTTGGACCACTGATGAGTAAGAAATCCTTGATCTGAGTAACTCAGAGATTGTAACAAGCAAAGTATGTTTTGGAGAACCCTACTTTTATAATTTGTGTGGTGTTGCACAGTGAACTGGTAAGGTAAAACACTGTGTGAACACCTTAACATATCTCTTTAGCCCTGCCAAATTTGATGTTTATTTCATAAAGCTAGTTATAAGCTCTTGATTTTCCATGAGAGTGTGCCAGAGAAAACAGATCCATATCCTCCAGTACACACAGAACTTTAATTATCTTGCTTAGTTAACAGTCAGGGCAGCTGCATTGAGACATACAATGAGATAGAGAGGTAGCTGCAGAATGTTATGTTCAACTTCAGAAAACAAAAGAAGAATTTCTCAAGTCCCTGGAAATACTTGTACCATCTGTATCTTTTATACTCCGCAGCTTCTTAAAATCTCCATTATAATTTAATCACTTCATGGCCTCTAAAGTTTGAAGTTTAAGGTGCTATATAGTAAGGCTACAAACTTGCATTTAATCAAAAGTAAATGTAAATGAAAGAAATTAAAATGAATATAATTTGGGTTAATAATCTGAAGATAGCTAGTCCATCTGAAAAGACAAAAATCCATAGGATTGATTTCTTGTGTGTCTGTTGTGTGATCAAGAAAATACTGCCAGGCTGAGCTGTGAAGAATAGAGATTCCCTGTTTATGTGGGATTACTGTTCTGAAATGACCACTTTGTTTTTCAGAGCGAAACCAGAACAGTGTGTATCTTTGGTCCTGTACTTTTTTATAGCAAATGTTACATGTGTGGTCTCTTACCATTTGTATCCTGGCTTTAATGTAGAAACTGTGACAGAAATTGCTCTGTGTTTGTTACAATGAGATTAAAAATTTCACTGTAAGTCCTTTTAGCCAATTTTTAGATGCTGTAACTTGTTTTAAAGGGTTTTAGACATTGCATGTGAGTAGGAATTCTGGCAAGTGTCAGCAAGTGTCTCAGCTGTTAAAAGGGGGTCACCTCTCCCCTCTTTAAATCATCTTAATATCTTGGTGTTGGTCCAGCAGAGCTCTAGCGGGGAGAGCTATGAGAGAGAAGCAGAGGGCTCCTTGCACCATTGAAATGAGTTGCATGTGCTGTCAGGCCCATATTTCACAGCTGTTTAGCACAAACACAGCAGATTAATCTCCTCCCCACCATGTTCTTTTTTAATTTTTGGAGAGGCATGTGTATGCAAGTAATACAAATTTCTTGTTACTTTCTGTAAATTCAGCTTAGGGGTTTCACTTGTAGTCCCTTACATTAGCAGAGAATTGAATTAAATGGTTGCTTCGCATAAAGTTTTAGCTTTATGTGAATTCTGCTTAAGATGGCTCCACACAACCACACATCTGGCTCCAGAAGGAACAGCATGTCTTCAGCGAGTTGGGAATAGTCTTGGGAAAGCTTGCTATTTTAAGGGGCTCAAGGCTGTTTTGGGGATGAATCTTCATTAGCTGAATGATGAAACATTGTTGCTTTTGTGGTGTTGTCACTCCCTTGTCCAAGTGCTCAAAGTGAATTTCTCACACCATTTTCATGTTTCAAACTCCTTAACTTGTAAGGCTTCCTAAAGGGATTGTCAAAAAAAGTTAAACCTGAATATGGACATTCTTATTTGCTGTAGCATTGTCAGTAAGAATCTTGTCTAAGAGTAGAGATAACCATTTCCCCTTTACTTATTTTTCTAAATATCAGTCTTTTGTGAGCATTTCTCACATAATAGACGTATAATTGTATATTAAAATATAGTTCATACATTCATTGCAGCTCAGGGTGTGAGAGCTCACCAAGTACTTTGGAAGTTCTTTATTTTTAATTTCAAACTTTAACATCCTTTTAATGTGACCACTTGCATCTCTTAAAGGAAGGAAGTATATTCTTGTGAAAAAGGCATTTTCTTCTGTCTCTCTTGGTTTTTTATTTTTATATGATACAGTTTCCTCCCTCTCTAATGTTACTGCACACACATACATACTCAATGGATTAAGTGATCATAGGAAGCTGCATACTGGAACAGATGGACACAAGTCATGAGTGTTACAGAGATGATGTTTGATGGTTACTTGTGTTGGAAGAAAGCTCTCTAAATTTTCTCCTGTATCTCTTTGATTTTGCAGTAAAACCTGGTGTTCGGTACAGAGAACTAGGAAACATAATTCAGAAACACGCTCAAGCAAATGGATTTTCAGTGGTTCGGAGCTACTGTGGGCATGGAATCCATAAACTTTTCCATACAGCTCCTAACGTGCCCCATTATGCCAGTGAGTATTTTTTCTCTTTGTGCAGTCCTGCAGACAAGAAGTGATTTGCAGTGAATGCACCCAATTTACTTGAGCCATCAAGTTTGCATTTTGGCACTTGAAAAATATTTTTTTTAAACTCTGGACTGCAGCATACTTTATGTATGTACTTTCATTATCTGCCTGCACTAATGGTTAGTGTTAGCTCTCATTATTACTGGGTAAGTGCTCAAAGTTTTTTCCTGAATTCCCAGCTGAATTCCCTTAGGCATTCTTGTCTGACATGAACTGCCAAATGTTTCTCTCCTTAGCAAAACCTTACTGCCATTTACAGATGCAAATAAAAAGCTCTTTGAGTAGTATAGATGGGCATTGTGCCTGAATCTGGATCCTGTTTCTTTCACTTTTCTTCATTTGAGTGTTGTGATTTGGTATTTCTGGAAACTTCATCTTAGTGTGTGGCAGAGGAGGAACGAACATTCCCCCAGTAGTGGAAGTTTTTGGAAATGTCCATAGCCCTGTAACAATTTTTCCAGCAAGACTAAGAAACAATATCCACAGAGGCAAAGGACAGAAGGTTAAGTGCCAGTGGACAACTAAGGGCAGAGTAAACATGATGAAGCAGTGTGAACAGTTCACACTCACTTCAGCTGTAAAGCTGCCCTGATAATACGACACTTATTTCCACAGATCTGACAGGTGCCTCCATCTTCCCATTTCCTGATGAGCTTTAACATGTTATGGTTATAGAATATAGTCTAGAATTCCTGACTTTCTATGTCATAATTTCCCAAAGTTGTTTTTTCTGACAACAGAGAATATCTGTTAATTGCAGGGTAAAAGGGTATAATTTCCTGATATGTACTTTTTGTTGTGTAAAATGAAGAAAATACGGGTTCTTTGTAGAGCTTTTTAAACCAATTAAAATCCAATCCAAGACAAAGGAAATTTCTGTCTTTCCTGGCTATTTGGAACTTTAAACTTTTTTGTTGTTGTTGAGCAAATGTGTCTGTTCCCAGAAAGAAAGATGGTGGGTGTTTTTTCTGGTCGTTTCAAGTACAGAGTCACAGCAAAAGCAAAGTGGAAAGATCTGAGGGGCTTAAAGCCTTTTGGAAGAAAAAGAATGCTGCTGCTTATTTTTAGCCTACTATGAAAGGAGTTTGAAAAGCAAAAATCTAATTTTTTAAGAAAAATGTTCTGTTGTGGCAGCTTGATGTCTGAGATTTTTAAAGTCTCTAGGTGATTTAGGCAGTGTAATAAGTTTGCACAATTAAGGTTAGATGGGGGGATGTAAAATGAATGCAGATTGTCCACAGCAGCAAAGTAGCTGTGAGCTAATGCTTCCTGTGCAGTTCTGGAGTTCGTTCCAGCTCTCAGGCTCAGTTACATCTGAGCTGCACTGTCCTTCCAGGTGAAACAGGGCAGAGGAAATGGACTGAAGCCTTTCTCCAGTCAAACTGCACTCCTGAAGTCATGCTGTCTGTCAGTTCATGTGCCTCCACATAAGCATTTTTGGTGCATTTAACATCAAAATGTTCCTGTGTTATTGTCTGGGATGCTTTGAAATTCTCTGCTATTTTATTAGCTGTTAGCTGATGAACACAGCATTGTCACTCTGACACTGCTATGACCCCATTATCCAGGGTAGTTAGGGGGCAGTATGTCTTTCATAAATGAAATTCATGGGATTACTTAACCACTGTCACATTTTGACAATTTATTGAAGCTAATGGCTCTGTGCAAACAAATAAGGAGATTCCAAGTCTTCTGTGAATATCTTAAGTGCTTCTTACTTCTGTTGTTTTTAAATTATGATTTTCCATTATAGAAGTGTGCAGAAATTCCTATATTTTATTTGTTCAGCGTTTTTATAGAACTAGAGTTGAAATTCCAGTTGTTGTAGAGAAAGACAGCAATTAGTTTAAGCTGCTTGAGTAAGTATTACTGTGTTGGGGGATGGGGAGAAGGAAAGAACTCAGGGAAATCTTTATGTATATGTATAAATGGAGAAGTGAACAGATCATCTCAGAAGGGCTTTTTGGACTTTACTGTGTTTCTGTTGTATTCTGTTAGGACAAGGATTCATTCATTTACTAAGATGGTATTCTTTTTTCTAACTTGAGTGTTTATTTTATTGCAGAAAACAAAGCTGTTGGAGTCATGAAGCCAGGTCATGTATTTACAATTGAACCAATGATCTGTGAAGGTGAGCAATTTGGCATTGGAGTAAAGTGGTTACTCTTGTTTGCTCTTAAGTAGTGATGGAACAGGATGGTGGTTCTATCCTGCAAAGCTGATAGATCTTTCATTTCTCTTTGGGGGACTGATAGCTGTTATTTAAAACCTGGCAAGCAGTGATGCTCTCTGTTTTCAGGTGGCTGGCAGGACGAGACCTGGCCCGACGGCTGGACTGCAGTGACGAGGGACGGGAAGCGCTCGGCACAGTTTGAACACACACTGCTGGTCACGGACACGGGCTGCGAGATCCTGACCCGGCGCCTGGACAGCATCCGCCCCCACTTCATGACCCAGTGATAGTCCACACTGAGCAGGTGCAGCACAACAAGAAATACATACATATTTTTTGCCCCTGTGCTATGCATTTTTTTAAGAGTACAGACTAGAAAGATTTCACCATTTACTTTGTTCTTGGTGATTGTAGATAAGAGGAATATCTTGAAGAACCTGACCCAGTGTCTGCAAAAACAGAGAAGAATTAAAAGAATTTCCTGCTTTCCTCCTACCTACAACACTCACACTGTACTTTCCTTTTTTCTTCCATTATCTCTTTAGCACCTTTCTTCCAATTAGACAGACAATTGCTTCTGTTGCTGCCATGATATTAGCTAGAAAAGTGTGGGTAAGCTTTCCCACTGGGACTTAATATTTGGGATCCAGGTTTTTTTCACCATTTCAGTGGGCCCTGTCCCTCTTGGTTTGTGAGTGGCACCTGAGATTTTAAGCATTTCTTATTCCAAAGACTTGCTCTTGCTTCTGCAGATACTATTCTGGGCCTTGTTTGTTTATCAGTTGAGAAGGGGGGAGAAGGGAGAAAGACACGCACGTACAAGAGTGGGCTACCTTTAATTCTGCCCCCATCTCTCTGCTGGTGGCTTCTGTGGTGATTGCCACTGTGAGTGGCACACTATGTTAATGGCAGGACTTGTTTCTCTTGCTGGAGATTTGATAGGATGGGAAGTTATCAAAGTCTGTCTTACATGCAGCTCCCTGGAATAAGCTGCTTTTTGGCAAAGCATTACTTGCAGGCAGCCTCCTGCACCAAAAGCTTGGTGAAGCTGATGTATCAGACTTGCCTAAGTAAAGGAATGAAACAAGAACCAAAAAGATCCCATGATTCATGGGGTCCCTACTGTGTTAACTGTGGGGCACTTTTTAAAAGTACATCCACAGTAGTTGTGGGGGATCTGATTTGCAAGATTTACAGTGAAGTATCTCAAAACAAGTCTGAGTGTGTGAAAATGAAACACGTTCAACACTGTATTCATTTTCTTTTGGTAATTTTTAAACGGGTCTTTTTCTTCCCCCTCGGTTGAGTGAGTTTCAGGCTTTTGGAAAGTCTCAGAGGAGCAGCTATGAAAACTGATCTTTTTTTGTCCTCAGACAGGGTATATAGAGTGGGCAGCGTTGGTATATATACCCCTTTATATTTTGTTAATAGGTCGTGGTGAGCTGGAAATGGTTATGTTAAGGAGTGTGGATTGATAAAGCCTCTTTTCTCTCTACCCCATTTTTTCCCCTGCCCATTTCCCTTCCATCATCTTTAGTGTCTCTGCTGAGGGGATATACTTTTTCTTTGGAATTGTAATGAAAAAATTTTCAGACCCCATTGTAGACTTCGTCTTACACCACTGTAACACATTAAATCATACAATCATGGGCATAAAATACACCTCTTACAAAATGTCTGGTGAATTTGTTGCCACAGATCCAAGAACATGAAGTGCTGCATACCCTTGGCTCCCCTTGGCACTGCACAATTTAGGTGGGGGAAAGGGTCAGTGCTTCACAGAACTGGACTCATCTACTCCCAAATTTGCCAGAAAATCTCTTGTCTGCCCTGAGTGCCTCAGACCTCTGTTGCTGTAAGAGTACCACTGCGATGTTTTCATTACCTTTATTCTTGTTTTAATTATGCAGTAAAGTGACCTGAAACGATGCACAGAGAGCGTGTGTGCGTGCGTATGCGTGTGTGTGTAGAGATTTTTAACAAACCAGACTGTAGTATTTCAGGTGGGATTACCTGTGCTGAATGAGCTGTGTTGAGGAGATGCCTGTCCTGGAGGTTTACCCACCCTATCCTTCACTTGAATGGTTACAATGCTCTTGCCTTTTCTATGTATGTGTATGATGCAGGGGGTGGGAGTCTTCATTTTTGGTCTATAAAATAAAAGTTGCAGCTGCTTTTAACAGAAGTCACTTTTTTTTGTCTTGTAATCCAAACCCAGACATAGACTTTTCAATTACATCCAGGTTTGGTTGCAATAGTGCAAGCCCCACTGGTATGCATGCATCCAGTTAGAACTCACCCTTAAACCCACATATGTGGCACGTGGATACCTCTTTGTTGTTGCACTGATACAACCAAATTTAGCACAGTTTTAATACAGGTAACCTATGGTGCTATGCATTTCTGCCTGTAAATTGAAATCACAGCATGGTAACTGTGATTTCATGCTCATTATAGTGAGTTCATACTACTGCAGTATTTTTAAATGAATGGAAAGCTTAGTTAGCATCTACACCAGATCTTTCAACATGAGAGGGCATGTCAGCCTTGAGAACAAAACTTACTAACTGGAAGTATTGAGAAAAGCTATTTTTTAACCTGTCTGGCTGTGTCTTTGCTTGAACATGAAGTACTGGACTTGTGCTGATTGGATTGTGGAAATCAACTATTTTTGATTCTTACGTAAGTTGCCATCCACTTAAAAAAAAGATCCCAACTTAAATCTACTTTCTAATGACGTTTATAGCAATTGTATACGCTTTTACCAAAAACGCAATCCTGCAATTAGTTCTGAATCAATCTCCTAATGTATTTCCCCTTTACTGTTGTGTAAGTCAGTATGGAAATTCTTCATGTTGTTTCTCCAACTTGACTTGAATATTTAAGTAGAGAAGGTTTGGCAGATCATGTTGAGCAAGATTAACAGCAGGTGGAGAGTGGCCAGCCTGCATGTTTTACATGACAGCCAGCACAGTACACGCACATTTCATGCACTGTGATTTGGTGGAACATTTTTGTCCACTGAAGTTCTTACCATTGTCAGGATGGTGCCACTCAGTACAGTACCTTGATTGCCGAAAATGGGGTAGAAGCTCTTATTTTTGAGTCCCTTTGCTGAACAACTTCAAAAAAACCCTATTTCAAACGTGCTCCATTCAATCAAAAGTTTTGCAGGACGAAATAGCGGCTGGACATCAACTCCTCAGGCTGGGAAGAAGCTGCAGGTCTTTGACCCAAGTGCTCTGGTATCACTACATTTCTTTGTTGTTGGTATTACAGACTGGCTTCTCACAAACACTCTGAGATGCAGATTCTCTGAAGTAATGATGTAGTGCAGACAAGATTATGTGGTCTTCCTCTAGTCTGTGCAGCATAGAGGAACAGCTGCTCTAGTGTAAGTATTTTAAATCATTTAGATCCAGCTCAGGGGTGGTTTGCCAGGTTAGCTAGTATTGTACTGATACCACCTTGTAATTATGGAGTACTCTCACGGGAACAGCTTAACAGCAAGTTTTTTACTGGATTTTCTGATGTTCTGCCAGCCTTCCTGGAGCCACAAGGTACTGAGAATCACCTTATCGCTGGGTTAAAGGGCTTGCTTTCTTGGTACAAGTTCAGTTTTTATTTCCTCCTGATGCTCAAAATTGAATTCTTATGACATCCACATTTGTTCTCTATTTCTGAAATGAAGTAGAAATGCAGTACCTCAACTATTTTCAGAATGCTCCAGGGTATATTTTTAATGAGAGATGGAAATGTAATTGTCCCAGCTGTATAGCAGTGGCTTGGAGTAACAAGGTGGTGATGAGAAGGAATTTGTTCTAATAAGATTACTGTTTGCATTCAGTATTCTCTGTTAGAAGTTGGTATGACCAGGGTTCTTTAAAACATGAAACTTCTCACTTAATCCATGGCCTTGGTTCACTGAAAAACATTCAGTTTCTATGTACCTCACTTTTTTTTAACTAGCTGAGCTTTCTGCCTCTGCTTTGCAGTCTGTTTCCTGCTATTTATATTTTTCTGGATGTGAGGCACTGAGTCCAGGTTTCAATACAAAAAGAACCTTATCCAGTCACATCACTTCACCCAGAGTTAAGAAAACCTGCAACTCCAAAACTGAGACTTAGCCCCTCCTCCTCAAAAAAAAAAAATCCCACACAATCCTGAAGCCATCATCACCCAATGCTCTTTCTTTCCTCTTCCCCTGAAGCCCTTAAGAGCAGACTTGCTCTAACAGTAGCATTTCCTGTTTCAATGGCATGATCACATTTCTGGCTAGAGGTAACAATCTCATGCTGTTGGTTTTTGCAGTGTTGGCCGGAAAGTTTTTTTCATTTACCAGTAAGTTAAGGAAATGCGACAACTGTCCTGAAGCCTTAGTGGACAACTACCAGAGCAAGTGACTAGAATAGTTTCTGCCATGATCTTCACAAAAGCCTGCTACAGTGACCGGTGAGAAATAAGGCAGAACAGGGACCATCCCAGTGAACATGGGTACCCCTGGACACCAGACACTCTGCTCTACATTTGGCTTCAAGATTGAGCTGGATGCTACAATCCACTGTAGTCCTAGTAGAGCCTCAGAAACTTGACAAGTTCTAGCCACTCTCAGCACAGTTGCAGCAAATGCACTGTGCTGCTTCTCACCCCTGTGCTTAGCGGTGCCTTGTGCAGTGAATACCACACTGTTTGCTGCAGACTCTGCAGAACACTCTTCCTCTCTCACATATGCACTGTAAAATCACTATAGGAAAACAAGTAAAACACAGCAATCACAGTCTTAATGCTAAATAATTCCAACAGTGGGTTTAGAAATAAGCTTTTATTAAGTAGATTGAGTTAGTCACTACTGAATTTGAAGAATGGGTATAGAAACAGAAGTTCCATAATCAGGACTAGTAATGCTATTGAGTGGTTAACAATCTTTTATTATTTAATACCCAGAATGCTCACGCTAAAATACATGGTCTTCCTACTCCCAATGAATTTTCAGTTGCTTGATTCTATCTTCTATCAAGAATTCCATTGTAAAAAGGCAGTTAGCATGGTGCTGGCAAATTAGAAGGTCCCACATTTGGCTTTAAAATTTTAGGACAGTTCGAATGCTTAAAAAAGAAAAAAAGAAATTACCAAGAAGTCTGTTTTCTCCCCATCTCTCCCCTCCCTTTCATTGCTGAGACATATTTTAACTTCTGTCTTTTGTAAGAATGAAGTCATGCTTATGCCTATAATATTTAGTAAAAATCCAGGATAATGCTTGTTGTCTTGAGGTTTTTTTTTCATCTCTCCTCCAGTAAAATAAACTCCAAATGAATGCTTTTTCAAACTAGATGTCAGCTTTCAGTAGCTAGCCAAGACTGATCAGGAGCAGTAGTATTTACAGGCATTCTCCCTTTTGTCTGTTTGGAAAATGTTAGGTAGCTTTCATTATTAGTTTCATAGGACATGCTCTTGTATGAATAAAGCACTGAAATGATACTGACGTTTGTAACTGGGACAGGGATCAACTGCCAGATGAAATTTGCAGAGATGCAGTGTTTTCAATTGTAACAAGTACAGTCAACTGATTCATACAAAATAGAATCCATATGAGCTTAAGCAGGTAGAGCTAGTACTTTCTCCAAAGTTATAGACAATATATACAAAACTAAATGAGTGAGATGAAATACAAAGACCATGCTGCTTTCTGGAGGTTATGGTCATAACTATTTGTCTATCTGCAGAGGAACCTAAATATTACTGAATATGTAATCTTCAGTCTCTTTACATTCCTTTCTATAAGGAATGGTGAAAGCCTGAAACTGACCTGTCCCCTTTATCAGCTTTACCTCTGTGTGTATTTCTATTGTACGCTGTTGCTTACTTTTTACTGTGCACATGCCTGGATGCTCAGAGAAGTGTGTTTATATCAGAATCAATGCATGTAGTATACGTCACCCTTTAGCTTCCCTGTTTAAAACATGACAGTGGGCAGGGAACATATACTTCGACCGTGTCTGATCAAGAAGTGTCTTGTATACTTTTCTATATTGTGAACGTTACCTTTTTCCTGAATGCATCAGCTCAAAAGCCTCATTAATTTTGTCAAAAGGCAGCACGTGAGTCACAAATTCATCAACCTTGATCTTTTTGGACATGTATTCAGTCACCAGTTTTGGTACATTGTCTACACTCTTCCAACCTGAAAGAAGGAAAACATTCCTTATTTTTTCATTTTCCACCCATCTCAGAAAACTACAACCCCAGCCCTTACACAGGCACTTGTATGATCAATATGAAAAGGAACAGAGACAAGTGGCATGTTTGTCCCTCCCATGGAGGTCTGACAAAAGCACATATTATCCAAACACACAAAAGTGTTGAAGAAGAACCTTTCATTAGCTGTTCCAGCATTCAACATTAACAGCAGCCCTCACCTAGTAAAGTATACACATGGCATATCTATCAGGCCCCCTACATATCTTTATAATCCAACCCAATACCAATGCATTGCTTGGACAGAGAGCTGTGTGTAATAATTTGAAGTCTGAATGCTTCCATCAATTTCAACAATTACTGAATTTCCAAAAAAAATAACTGAATGTGGTTTTGAGTTGACAGCAGAAAATGTGTATCAAACACTTGTTCCCTTTTTATTTTAAAGGTGTTTATAGCACATTGTCATGTTGGCCCCACAGTTTACTTAGTGGTTAAACAATACAAACATACTAATGTGAGTTTTCATCTCCCCAAAGACCAGATCCTTTCACTGGACCAAACCTTCACTTGAGGATAAAGCAGTCTCCCTGTCCCATTCCATTAGTACTGAATAGTAAATAGATATATTCTCTCTTCAAAATATGTTAGATATCATACCAATGTGTTAATCTGTACCCTGTCCATAGGAGTAACAGATTTTAGAGTCTTTATCTTAAAAGCCAACATAGCATTTATGAACAGCCTGTCAGCATTACAATACTTGCACAAGCAAAACCAAGGGGGGGTGTGTTCTTTGCAGCTTTAGCCCAGAGTAAATTATTTCTATCCCCACAGCAAGAGAGAGTTACCTCCAAACGCTGTCCCTTTCCATGTCCGCCCAGTTACTAGCTGGAATGGTCGTGTGGAGATCTCCTGGCCAGCACCAGCCACTCCGACTATCACACTGACTCCCCAGCCTTTGTGGCAGGCTTCCAAGGCAGCCCTCTTCACGGACACACAGGACAAAGCAGAGTGTTTATTGCTAAGGTTTACGCTGCCTGGACTGGTAGCACTCCTTTCCCCCAATTAATGAAATCACCACATCAGCATTTAAGGAACAATTAATACACTGAAAATTACATTGTATTTTCCATTGGTTCAGATTCCCTTATACTGTTAAAGGTTCACTTTGCACTTTTTATATCCTATCTAGCCTTCAAAGAAGTCACTCTGAACTGCCACTGAGAGTTGGGATAAACTGTAATCACAGCCATATTACCAACAGTTAGGAATGCTACTGTAATTCCTGAAAATCTAGCCTTACATTTAGTAATATTTAGGCATTTCTAAAGGTGAAATGAATTACTTGAGAAATTAGGGAAATACTGAGTGATCCCTGAGATTTTACTGTTCATTGCACAATATATTTTACGTGAGTTTTGTTAATTTCAACTATCAGCACAGGGAAACTCAGGATCTCAAAAAAGTCTTAACTGGGGAAAAAACATTTGTAAGTGCCATTTTCAACCCAAGTAGCAACTGCTTTCATTACATAATTAGGATTGAGTGTAAATTGTCGTTTTTAGTCATAGCATATGATAGCATAGCTATGATAACACAGCATAAAAAAATAGCATATCACTGCTATTAAAAAAAAAATTAATGAGTGTGGCATGTTTTGTGTTAAGAAAGCAGCTGATCTTGCTCTTTAGCTGAACTGGTCCCTCCCTGTATACGGTCCTGTTGGTCAAGCACTCACCATGACTCCGACATTTCCGATGCACTCAAATGAGTAGTCCACACCACCATCGGTCATCTCAACCAGAACCTCCTGGATGGGCTTCTTGGAGTCTTGGGGGCTGATGCACTCAGTAGCTCCAAACTCTTGGGCTTTGGCATACTTATCCTTGTTAATGTCAATGCCAATGATGCGGGATGCTCCTGCTATTTTGCAGCCCATAATAACCGCCAGCCCAACTCCTCCCAAACCAAACACAGCACATGTAGAGCCAGGCTCCACCTAGGAATAAGAAAGGAATCATGAGCAGCAGAAAAAAATTCATCCTTCCACAGGAAGAGGAAATGCAGGTTAAGGAAGCTGTAATAAAAGAAAAAATAGAACCAAATATATATGGCTATGAGATTTTAAAGATAAGGGAAATTATACAGAAATTTAATATGTAGGTACTAAGCTTTTTGTTTCGCTTAAAGACTCATGCCCACTCACCTACCACCTCTGTCTCACACTGAGCTTCACACTATCAGAATGACTTGACGCAAGATGATTATGAAATGGAAAAGTAATTAATCTATAGCTGCTATCAAAAGGGATACAGAATACTCCACGTGAATTTCCTCCAAAGGGCAAAAGGTTCTTCTAACCTGATCTGGCCTCCTATGGGGAAGTCAGAAATTCTTAGCTCAACTTCATCAGTTGAAGAGGAAGAAGAAACACAGATTTGGTACATCGCATTTACAGTGCTAATGTAGTCACTAAGCTGTGTATGCCACAAGCCCAGCCTTCACCTTTGCAGTGTTGACAGCAGCCCCATAGCCCGTGGAGATGCCACAGCCCAGCAGGCACACTTTATCCAGAGGTGCTGCAGCATCTATCTTGGCTACGGAGATATCAGCCACCACAGTGTACTCAGAGAAGGTGCTGGTCCCCATGAAGTGGTAAATCTGCTTTCCCTTGCAGGTGAATCTGCTGGTACCATCAGGCATGACTCCTTTCCCTTGAGTAATTCTTAAGGCAAAGACAGGAAAGTGCAGTCAGAGTTTTAAACTGCAAATATTCCCACCACACAGAATCCACTAAGAAGCACAGAGAAGCAGTTGCATACTTGCAGCCTTATATTTTTACCATTTCAATAAACCTTGGAGTTCACAGAAGTGAGATGCTAAATTCCTAAAACTTCATGCAGTTAATTCCTCCAGAGAAAAATGGAAAGAAATGGAGTTTATTCATACATTCAATTTGTTAGTTACCAAATGCTAACTGCTTGTGCCACTGTACCCCACACCACTGTCTTGGCCTCCTTCAGGACCTTCCCCTTGAGTAGCACCTGTCAGTTATGTCACTGGGACTTCTTTTTGAGTTGGGGAGAATTTTTTTCAGAACAGGAGCTGCAAATTTGTCTGGGAAGCAGGTGTTAAGGAAAAGAAAGAGCTGTCTGTATGATTTTGTACCACTTGAAAGCTTTGGTGTTCACTCCAAAAAGCTAAATTTCCTGAAGTCCTTCCATTAAGTACAGATTAAATATGGAGTCAGAGCATTTATGTTTTCCAACTTGTGGACACAAGGCAGTAGTTTGCACCTTCACATACATGAAAAGAGAGAAACAGTTTTATTTAAGGGAAGAATAGAAATTTTAAGGAATAGTGGAAAAAAAAGCATAAGTGACTCCTGAAACACCTGCTTTCCAGGTCATTAAATGATGCATCAACTGACTTACTCTTCAAAGAAAAGTCCTGTCAATTACTTTTGCAAACTACAGCAAGTATACATTGAACAAATACTACAGCGTGTGTCAAAGTCACAAACCTTATCTTCTGGCACAGGTTTGTTTTAGGATTCTTACAGAACTTGCACTCTCCACACTGAGGGATGTATAGAGGGATAACAGTGTCCCCTAAGAAAAAAAAAATTCTGTGTCTAGTTATTGAGTCAAGCAAGGCATTCTGGAAAAAAAAGAAGTACTTGATTCTCCATGTTTTTCTTTGAGTCTGAGTTCACTTAAAACCTTTGCATACTAAAAGCTGTGTGAAGTATACAGTGGTATTACAGAGATAAACCACTTTAATCCTGGTTGAGCAGACAGCCCATCCAAAATTCATCGTTCCAGTAGCAATGTCACTGTTAAATAAATCAACCCCAGATCAACAGTGAACAACATGACTAAACATTTTAAGCCTTCTAATTGACCTGATTTCAAGTAAAAAAAAATGCTATTCTGGGCTCTTTCAAGTTTTAAATCAAGAGCTCATTGAACAGATTAGTGTTGTGCATCACAGACCACAAAAATCAACACAGGCATACACCCCAGAATAAAATATTGTATTAACTCCTGCAATATGGCCCAGTTTGACAGTTGGTCTTCAAATAAAGTAATACCTTCAAGGAAGACAGGAAATTTGTAAGGTATTTTCTTACCCTTCTTTACTTTTGTTACTCCTTCCCCAACACTCTCTACAATTCCTGCTCCTTCATGTCCCAGGATCACAGGGAAACATCCTTCGGGATCAGCACCACTCAGAGTATAGGCATCAGTGTGACAGACAGCAGTGGCAACTATCTGTGAAGAAATATATAATCTGAGACACCCTGAAGAACAGAATAGTAGCACAGATCCAAAGAATTCCCTTTGGTCAGAAATTCAAAACAATTGCCAGGTTAAAGTTCTGGCAGCATTTAGGATACGGGCAACATATTTTCAATTCCTGCCAAGGCAGTTTTTCTTACTTCGAAAAAGCAAAGTCATAACAGTATTTTTATGATTTTTTATCATTTCCATCAACCAAAATGTGACCCTGAAAGGGGTAAAAGATGACATGTTCTTTCCTATATGAGAAATCAGTGCTCCAGGTCATGTCAAAGTAGTTTAGCATATCAGATTTGAAGTAAGTGAAGACTTAGAAGCAGAATTACCAGAGAGACCATGCAGAACTCTCTGTACTGCATAAATCCAGCTTAAGTATTCAGCTCTATGCAGAAATCCTTTCCACAGAAATAAATTTCACATTAATGTTTACTTTTTGGCAGATACAGGCTCCTGGAAAGTCCTGGTGAAATCAGAAACATGAGTATAGTGAATCCAAGAGACCAATCCCAGCTCAGCAGCCAGTAACTTACGGCTTGACTGAACTAAAATCCAGCATGTTACACAGCTGCCACAAATGACAAATTGCTGTCCTTCAAGATAATGGTGGTCCCAGTTCCCTCAACATTTTGAGGGAACTTAGTCTGCAACAACTGCAATTGATCCGCAAGATTAGCCATTATCCTCAGACCAGACTGTGAAGTGAGTCTAGTAGAAATTAAGTGTTTTATCATAAACAGAAGATCTAAATACTGTAATTTTCTTCTCTGTAAAGCCAGCTGAGATACTAATAAACTAATGATACCTATTCAACATTTCTTCTGTTGGCAAACAAACCATTCCTCTTTAATACTCAGTCTCCTAAAATAGAAAACATACAGTTAAGAATTGGTGTAATTACCTTGATACGAACTTCATGAGCTTTTGGTGGAGCAACCTCTACCTGCTCAATAGAGAGAGGTTTCCCTGCCTCCCAGGCAACAGCGGCCTTGCATTTAATAACCTAAAAGACAAGAACAAGATAAAAAAAGAGGACATCTGTAGTATGGTTCATTTAAAATAACTCCAGTTCAGCCAAGTGAGAAAATAAAACCAGTACTATTGGCTTTTGGAAAGAATCCCAGATCTGAAACACATTATTTCAACAGAAAGGTTTAATTGTCCCACATTTGCTTTCAGGAATAATGAATAAGCCAAGATCTGAAATCTGGATGTCATTCACTTACTGAGTAAAAAAATATAACAAGCCTGGGAGTGCTTGGGAGACACGCTGCAGTGAAGTGAGCAACATGAATGGAAAGGTTGCATAATAAAAATGGTGGTTTAAAATCAAAGACTGCCATTCATTTCAGATATGTTCATTAAACCCAGCATTTGAAGTTGGAAAGTTCAGAAAGGAAACTGTGGAGACCTGCATCAAGAGTGAATTTCCTGTTCCTTATCAGGATAGTTTCTAAGTAGGATTCCAGGAAGGAGATGTGTGTGTGCAGCTGACACGCAGAGCCCCCAGTGATGCAGAGGGACCAGAGGGACTTTGCTATAAGGCTCTAACACCTCTGCAGTGGCCACAGGGATGACTGTTTGCAAATCTTCATTCACTGCTCTCAGCGCTATGACAAATCCTGCTCTCCAACCACACCTAAACATCCCGGGAAGCTTCTCAGTTCCAGTGGTGCAGAGCCTGGCTGAAAGAGCAGGATTTCTGCATCTGTAAACCCTATTAACAGGTACATGCACGCGATTGACTGAGAAAATCAGCAGGCTTTATAGCCATACACTCTAGAGCAGCTTCAGGATAAGCACCTGGATTACCCTTAGAGGTCGGTTTCATGAAGATGACAAGGTCTAAACCATTGCTATTAGAAGTATAAACCAATAGAGGAACATAACATTTTGTATGTTTAAAATAGCTGTGGTGTTCCCATGGAATGCTTGAAAGAAAGAGGAGGAATGTAAATTCCCAAGACCAGAAATACAGTCACTCAACCCTTCTGAAATTTCACTTGCTGGAAGAAACCACAGTGCAGAGACCACCTTTTCAGCTTGCCAGGTCTGATTCATCATACGTGATCAGAAAAGAACGGCTAGTCTATGCCTTTCTGCAATATTTCTGTTTTACAGTAAACAGTACCAGGCTTTGCCAGAGCCAGTTAAAATCCTCACTGTACCTGTAATAGCAGAACTTAAATACTTACCTTGGCCTAAATTTGGTAAAATAAATACTACAGACGCAAAAAGCTTTGTAACAGAAAACAGGTACCTATTCCAACAGCCAGCAGCAGTCTAAATTAGACAGAAACACCCCTAACTAGAACCATGAAATCTTCTTGTCCTGCTTTTTAATACCAGGGTAAATATTACAAAAAGGAATGGAATGTGCCATAGTAACTAAATGTGGAATCACAGTGTGCGCCAGCGGTCATAATCTCTAAATCTTCCAAAGATTTTGCCAGAAAATCTAAATTCAAAGCACAAAGTGCAAGAGAAGCCATCATTCAGTAAATCATTTACTGGTTTTCAATCTATCCCCTCATCCTCCCATCACTTGTTATTGCATTGGAGACTGCGTACTCCTAAAATTTGATTTCCACAAGCTTAAATACAAAATTAAAGACAGAGAGGAAGAAAAAAGCCTCCTCACAGGATCAATTCTAATAATCTAAAACTAACACTAGGCATCTGGAAGCACATTTTGAAATACTAATTTCTGATTCAGTTCATACAGCCACAAAGGCCCCTGGACTATTCCAGTGGTCCCAGACTATTCCAGAGTGGGTGTCAGGAAAGCCCCATATTCTTCTGCCCTTTTATTATTCATAGCTTTCTGCTGTTGCTTTGCTGAAAATCTTGAAGCCAACTGGAAATAAAACCCCAAACACCAACTTCCAGCAGTTCTTAATTTCCTCTATTACCACGCTGGCACTGGAGCACAGCTGTTGGATTGCTTGTGGCTACGCACACGATCAGCTATCTCAGTCGGGATGTGACAGAAGCTGCTCCAAACCCAGTGCCAGCCTGGAGCAGCTTCAGCGTCCGGCCAAGAGCGGCCACCGAGCCCGCTCGGGCTCCGGGCACTGACCGCCTGTGCACAATTCGGAGAAATACTGGCAGAAGGTCTGGGCTATTGCGCTGCTCCCAAAGCAACGCAGTAGGGTCTTGTTTTACCCCTTCTTTCCAGCCGATTCGGTGGCACCTGCCCGAAGCCCACGGGAAAACACGCAAGCTCAAGGTCTTTCACTTGTTTCTCCACCACCGCGACCCAGGAGCGGCCGGAGCGCAGCCCTCAGACACACAGGGTGCGCACGGGGGTCCAGTACAACACACGGCGGGGAGCAAACGCGTGTTTTCTGTCCCAGTCCTGTTCTCACAGAGGGAGCCTCCCACGCCTAAGTAGCGGCACCGACTCCGCCGCACGCCTCACACGCGTGGGGCCGGCGCTCGGAGAAGCCCGGACAATCCCCGCGGCCCGGCTCTCGCCAGCGGCTGGGCTCTCGCCACGGCGACCCCGGCCCGCGGCCCGGCCCCGGGCAGCCTCCGGAGCCCCGCAGCGAGCGCAGGGCAGGAAGGGCTCGCCCGCCTCATGCTGCCCGGTGCGGGACCCTCCGCCCGCCCCCGGGCGACCTTCCCGCCGCGGAACGCAAACGCTCACCCCGCTCGCCATCGCGCACGGCTACGGCTCCCAGCGGAAGGGGAAGGGGAGCCCGCCTCCTTCTCCGCTGCCTCTCTCCCCGCCTCCCTCTCAGGGGCGGGCGAAGGAACTGGCGCCTTCCTCCCTCTTTAGCGTCCCACCCTCGCCGGGCGGGTCGGTCGCAAGCCCCCTGTAGCGCTTTTCTTCCCTCAGAGCGCGGTGCGGGCCAAGGTCTCTGTGTTTCCTGAGGTGCCCGCAGTGTTGCCTTGCCGTGTGGCTGCGTTTGTGGCTGCTGACGGCTGCACCAGCGTCTTCTATCGCGGCCCCTTTAGTCCGGCGGGCGGATGGACATTACTGTGCCTGTGGGGGAGCAGGCCCGCTGTCCTGGCTATGGGCCTGCTCCTGCCGACACCAGGTTGCCAAGATTCCTTCCCAACTAAGGGGACGCCACGGCCTCCTCTGCGCCGGTCGCTGAGGGCCGCAGCAGTGCCTGCACACCCCATGCGGGGGAATCCCGCCCTGGCTCCCGTCCCGGAGGGGCTTGGTACCGCCTGTCTCACCTGGACACAGGGTGAAGCTGACCATGTCTGCAGAGCATGTCCTTTGTGCCTGAACCTGTTCTTGGCTGGATAAAGTGCAATGGTGGAGGATTTACTGGGTGGCAGTGTGAACACTTTACTTCAGACTGTGTGAAGGCAGCCTGCTGCCAGGGGAGGTGAAGGGATCTGCAGTGGGATTCAAGTTTTGACCGGGCTTCTTGACATTCCATCCAGCAGCCTTTGAAGCAAAGGAGCTATTGCTGGAAGAGGAGACCATTCACTGGCTCATGCTGTTGTTTCATTTTCTGGAAAACCTCTTTTCTCCAGGCAGGGTAGGAAGGGATTCCTGTGAGGTCTGCAGACATGATTGTATAAGATGAGGGGAACAGTTCTGCCATGAACCGTGGGGATTTCCTACGGGAGGTGATCGTGCTTGAGGAATTGCAGGATGTTAAGTAAGTCCCCCTCAGTAAGAAAGGGAATTTTTATTTTCCAGTGACATGCTAACAAAAACTTAGCTTACCACATATAGACAACAGCACCTGCATGTGGAAAATTAATAACAGGACATAAGCAACTATGACGTTTAGTAAATAACATGAAAGTAACATAACATTTAATAACAAAACTAAAATGAGAAACAAAGTCTGTAGGCTCATGAAAGGTGACATTGAACTGGAAGGTCATTTGGTCAGTGGGAGTGCTATACAGGTTACACACCTTGTTGCTGAAATCAACACAGGCCCTGTCTACTTCCTTGGTTAAATTCAGCTCTGACAACCTCTCCTGCGAATTTCATGCTCTTGGCTGCCCCTGGTTTGTCAGTGCTTCCAAAAAGCCTCCAAGTATTTTATGTTTAGCTAAACGCCACAGACACTCTGCTTTTTTTAGTATCTTTGACATTGTGAACAATGTAGGCAGTGATTCTGGTGGACAAAGGGACAGATACATAAATCAGACCTCTTTAATGCTCATTGTCCAATTTCAGAGATGAAAGACGTTGTTTATTTTTCATCTTTTCTTCCCTTGCAGTTTTGTGATGTTGCATCCTGTGTTGCTGTGTACTTTTGGAGGCCCTTGGACACTCTAAGTGGTTTTGCAACTTTCTTTCTGTTCTCAGCACCATGCAAGCAAATCAAGTTACCACTCTATGCTCTTGACTGAACTATCTAGGCTTTGTCACATGTTTCAGATTTATGTAGGTAACTTTGTAAGTTCCTTCCATAGGTGAGGACTTCCACTACTGCTCTGGATTTTACATTAGTTTGGTTTTGGTCTTGTTCTATCAGGTATTACATGTTAATCAGGAGCATCAGTTTGGGCTGGGAAAAGAGGAGGGCTTGAAAGCACTTTGAGCATGTGGGAGGGAGACCTGGCAATCATGTTCTTGTTTGGTGGATGTGGTCTGTTTTGTGTGCCAAGTGGGGAGAAAAGTCCAAAACAACTAGGGGTCTGTATTACATTTTTTTCCTTTTTTAAAAAAACGGTATTATTACGCCTACCCTAGAGGCATTAATTTTTTAGTAAGGATTTTTCTGTACCTTAGTTTAACTTTGAAGCACAAGAAGATGTTGTGGGGCAAGAAATCAGTTGCAAGCTTGGCAGGCAGTGTATGGCTGAATGAAGATGCAAGTGATCTGCCAGGATGCCCATCCTGGGACCGTCTGAGTGCCAGAGGCAGAAGCTGGCTGTGTGCCTCTGTCAAAAGGATGAGCTGGTTCTTTGGCACTGGAACTGCTGGCTGCAGCCTCACACACTGGTAAACAGGTTGACAAGGCACAGGGAGGCTGGAGCAGACTGAAAAATCTACCCAGAGGTAAAACTGAAATGCATTAACACAAACATTGCCTAGTTTGTTTTCCCCAAACAGATATGGTCCTAGATTGACCCACAGGTAATTTTCCTTCTACTAATATTATAAATTTTCCAAATAAAACTGATAGTTTTGATAGAAATATTTCATTAGAGTAACCCTGTTGGAGCTGGGATAACCAGTTCCAACACTAGTTCCAACAGTGGGTGCTTGAGTGTAACTCTCTTTTTGTGAGGCATTGCTCTCAAAACCATCCTTTTGAATTCTGATTTAAGTTTTCTACATGTTGCTGTGAAGTACTGGAGGATAATACTTGTGCAGCATAAAAAAACCCCCAAACAACCAACCCTAGAAATTCTTGTCTTTCCTCAAGTCAGCATCAATTATTTTTTATAAAGTATAAGTACAGCTGGTTAAAAAATGGAAACATTTTAAAAATCAGAATTGTTTTCATTTAGAATCATGGAGTCATTTAAGTCGGAAAAGATATCTGAGATCATTGAGTCCAACCTTTGACTGACCACCACGTTAAGGAGACCATGGCACTGAGTGCCACATCGAGTGTTTTGTTGAGTGACTCCGTCACTTCCCTGGGGAATCCACTCCAATGTTTAATCACTCCTTCTGTGCAGGAATTCCTCCTAATGTCTAACCTAAATTTTCCCAGATGCAGCTTGAGACTATGTCCAAAAATGCTCAAAGACGGTTGGTATTTCTTTGGATAATTCCTGGGTAACAGAAATATTCTGGGTTTGTAAACATAAATCTAAATATTATCTGGTAATTCAAGAAATGGTTGGTTCCAAATGAATAATTTAGGCATAATTTTACTAATTAATCCTGGTATAATTCTAAAGTATACTAGAGTAAAATAACTTTTCAGAACAAATCTGATGTACTCAAAGTAAGTATGAAAGTGACCATGACAGTTTTGTAGAGACACGTGAAGCTGGGATGCTGAAAGATGTTTAGTATTTTAGATATGGAAATCAGTAATTTGAGGAGCTTTGCAATTAAATATTCTCAGGTATCTGCATTAATTGAAAACCAAATACAACACAAAAAGCTGATATAATATGTGCTGGTTTTAATGCGTTAATATTTAACTATGCAAGGGAAATTTGAAAGATGAAAGTGGGAAAGAGTTGTGCTGTCATCTTCTTTGCACTTGGCAGCATTTTCTTCTGGTTCATATAAATGTCTTTGCTTTCAAATATAATTATTTGGCCAGCTGTGAAACAAGTGATATTTTAGGAATCAAGCCGAATTTGAGGAGGACTCTAATTATCTGCTGAAATTTGAAGTCCTGCTCAGTTAGTGATTGTTGTCAAAGGGGCAGGAGGTTCTCTGAGATCCAAGGCAGCATGCCCGGGCAGCAGGGACAGGTGACCACCAGGTGGCCCTCCTGAAGTAGAGATCTCAGTACTGAGAAGGACTTACACGATTTTTCACGTAGCAACAGTTCAAAATAATTGGTTAAGTGCAAGTTACAATTTACTCTGGGCAGAGGTTTTTCATAGTGATCAAACTTTTTTTTTCATCTAGGTTTAGATTTTTTCCAAAAAGTATCTTTTGTCCCAATCCTGCACAGATTTGTATGTGTTTATGTTTGTTAGAAAGATACTTGGCAAATTGATTATATTTTTGAGACTTGTCACTTGTATAAAATAAAGACTGTGCAGGAGCATGTGCAATATTAGGGAAGCGTTTATTGGAAGGAATATCTTGGAGTTTTCTCAGTAGGGAAGTGCTAGAACTCAATTAACCAACATTTACTGAATTATATTGGTGTTAACTCATTACTGCCACTCTTACTGTCTTATGTTTAAAACGTAATGGGGAGAATCATAGCTAACTTTTATGTCATGGCAGAGTCATATGTGCAAAAGTTATTAAAAATTGGTGAACAGGATGGGATTTGTTTACCCTTGATAACTCATTTGTGTGTTTTTGATATTTTTTGTAATTGATGATTGTGCTAAGGGGTTTCCAGAGGTTCAAAGGGCTATGGGATGTGATAAATGTTGCATAAAAAGGTCAAAAGACATGGTAGTGTTATGGGTCCAATGTTCAGCACTGAAAGAACGATCCATTTAGCAGACTGACCGCATTTTGGAGTGACAAGCCTGTTCTTTGGGGAAGATTTTTCAGAGTTGTACTGTGATACACTGTGGGACTTGGAATGGAAAATATATTAAACATACAAGAGCAATTGCCAAAATGAAACCACATCCACAGATGCTGTATGAATGTTACATCATAATACGAAAGTTATCTATTGCTTTATATAAAGCAGTATATACTAAAGTTATATATTGCTCTATATGCTTCACCAGCAGCAGGGGTGGTTCCCCTGCTGGGCTTTGCTGGAAGCTGCAGCATTCATCCAGCAGAGATAGGGGCAGAGAGGAGAGGCCCCAGCTCACTGAAGCAGATGAAGGTAGGAGGCAGCAAAAAGGAGGGGCAAAGGTCATTTCTCACTGCTGAGACTAAGAGTGTGGGGGAAAGGCCTTCAGTGTAAGGGGGAGCTTCTTCTGTCCTCTGGAAACACTTTTAATTGAATGCACTGCATGGGACAAGTTTGAAAGAAACCCTTTATTAGTAAAAGCATATTCTTGGGAGAGACATCCTCCTGGATCTTGTCCAGGCACAGCAGGAGCAGCAGTGACAGCAGGACTGGTGAGTTCCTCATTCTCTTCTCCTTGTGCCCCAAAAGGAGATGCTGCTTGAGAAGGACCAGGCCAGGAGAGGATCTGCTGCACTGGTGCCTCCACTCGGCTTCCTTGGCTGTGTCCTTCAGAAGAGCAGGACAGTGCGGATACTGAAAAAGTGGAAGGGAAGGGAGGGTTTGCTGCAGCTCAGGAGAAGGCAGTGGGACAGGCAGGTGTGCCTGGGGACTGGCCACTTCTGTGTCATCCAGCCTCTTCCTGACTGAGCTGCATGAGGCGTGCAACAGTGGGACAACCTTCAAATCCCTGCTGAGGGGAACCCCTCAGAGGACAAGGCCACAGGATCTGTGCTGAGCTGAACCATGAGCAGGAGGGTTCCCTGTGCTGAACGTGGGCTCTTCCCTCTGGGCTAGGGCAGGTCTTGCCACCACCCAGCTGTGAGGCCCTGCTTGCTCAGAAAGCTCAGGTGCTCTTTGGGAAGCCAGTGTTGCATGCTCTGCCAGTTTGAGTTTTAGGAGGAGGTGTTGAGGTTTGCTGATCTTCACTCCTGCTGGTCAAGCTCTCACCTTTTTCCTGCGTGTAGCAACTCAAGTCCCTCGTTCAGTTTGGCGAATGGCAGCGTGTGCGTGATCAGCAAATCTGAATTGAATTTCTTCTCCAAATAGCTGGAAACTAATTTGGGGACACATTCTCTCATCTTCCAGCCTAGAAACAGGAGAAAGCATCTGCATGAATAATAGGAGAAAGGCTGTTTTGGTCAGGTGGTGTTACTGTGAGGTTAAGAACAGAGTAACCAGTGCTGGTGCCAAACCCCAGTGAGAGATTTTCTGCTCTTTAGGATGAGTGGGTTACTGTGTGAAGCAGGTGAGGGTTTATTTGCATGTGTGATGCTAATGTTCAGTACAGGCAATGCAGTGCTCCTCTTTAGTTGTCTTCTGCTTGAAAACCCTCTGTTACTATGAATTGTCAACTACCATGAAAGGGAAAGCTGAAATATTTAGACTGTATTCTTAAGTCTACTACCTCCGAGCACAGTTCCCTTCCAGGTACGGCCAGTGAGCAGAAGCGTGGGATCGATGGAAATCTCTGAACCAGAATCCAGTTCCCCAATCATTATGCAGACGCCAGTGCTCATGTTGCAGGAAGCCAAGGCAGCAATCTGATGGGAAGGCAGGAGAATTAGAGAAAGCGCTGATGAGTTGTTCAGGGAAGTGCTGATTTAGTGCCATCTTCTGGTCCTCCCTGGTAATCTGGAAACACGCATCCCCCCTTGTGGAGCAGATGTGGGAGCTTATGGTCTCTTTTAAGATTTGTTTGCTGTTTTATCCCCAAGGCAGCAGCCTGCCTTTCTGCATCCAGCAGTGGAGGCAGCAGGCGAGGAGCTTTGCATGGGGATGAATTTTGTCCGGAGAGGAGCCTGTGATGATCTGGCAGGGAGGACAGGTGCTGAAGTGCCACCTACCATGGTGTCCGCGTGGCCGATGGCCTCAAAGGAGTAGTCCACGCCCTGCCCGGTCATCTCAGTGAGCACCTCCTGGATGGGCTTCTTGAAGTCTCGAGGGTTGATGCAGTCGGTGGCTCCCATCTCCTTGGCCTTGGCAAACTTGTCCTTGTTGATGTCCACGGCAATGATGCGGGAAGCTCCAGCTGCCTTGCAGCCCATGACAGCAGAGAGGCCAACTCCTCCGAGGCCGAAGATGGCACAGGTGGAGCCTGGTTTTACCTGCACAAGTGGGACCCTGTGAGTCTCCAGTGGGAAGAGGAGGAGCAGGAGGAGCAGGAAGAGGGGGAGGTTTGTTTTGCATGGGATTGATGAGGTTGTGAGGGTGGCTGTGGGGTGCTTAACATGCCTAAATACCAACCTTGGCTGTGTTGATGGCAGCTCCATAGCCTGTGGAAAACCCACAGCCAAACACGCAGACTTTGTCCAGAGGTGCCGCAGCGTCTATCTTGGCAACGGCATACTCTGGGACCACAGTGTATTCTGCAAAGGTGCTGACCCACAGGAAGTGGTGGATCTGCTTCCCTTTGCAAGAGAAGCGGCTGGACTTGTCCGGCAGCAGGTTTTGTAGTTCAGAGAAGCTGTGGGGTTGTAGAAACATTTGTATTTGATTGACTAAGGCTGTCAGATTTGTCATAAAGTCAACCCCATGTAGGTGTAGGGAAGGCAAAGAAAACTCACTGGGACTTCTGGCAGAAGTTGGATTCAGGATTCTTGCAGAAGCTGCATTCCCCACACTGAGGATGGCAAAGTGGGATGACTTTGTCACCTGGAAGAAAACAATATCCCATGTTGGGTGGCTCTAAGGATGCTGCCTCTGTGAGAGCTGATTCCTGGTCATTTGTTTGTGCGTGTGTCAGTTACCTGGTTTCATAGAGGTCACTCCTTCTCCAACGCTTTCCACAATTCCAGCTCCTTCATGGCCAGGGATAATTGGGAATTCTGCTTTGGGAAAGCAGCCTTGCAGAAGGTGTTCGTCTGTGCGACAGATGCCTATGGCCACAAGCTATTTGGGGAGGAAAAAGTAGGTGTCCTGGCATCTGTCTTACTCAGTTTGTGGAAGCAATTTTCTCAGGGGTGTTATGGTGCCCCCTCAGTCTATGCTGGCACTCCATGGCAGCACACTGAGCCCATGCTGAGCTTTCTCCTTCTGCTCACTCTGAATGCTCCTTGTGGCTTTCCTCTGCACTGAGCTGGAGGTGGATGTGGAAGGGAGGTCCCTACCAGGGCCCTGTCCAGCAGAGCAAGGGCTGGAGCCAGGAATTCCCATGTGCCAGCTTAGGCAATGATTAGTCTGAAAAGGAGCCCCTGGCATATGGTGCATTTGTGCCAAGGCAGCTCTGGACAATTAAAGCGTCTTGGAGGACACAGATCCCTGAGTTATACTGAAGGTATAACCACAAGAAGAGCAATTCCCACAAGGAAGGGAGAAAAAGTTATTGAAATGTATTTTTACCTTGATCCGGACTTCCCCAGCCTTTGGAGGTGCAACTTCCACCTCCTCAATAGAGAGCGGTTTGCCCGGGGCCCAGGCAACAGCAGCTCGGCACTTGATAACCTGGAATCAACCGAGAGGATTACATTGCATGGGAACATTTGCCTTTAACACACGGCTGGGGGAGGTCATCCTGCAATCACCTGAACTCGAGGTGGTCAGACTTGGTGATGCTCAGCTGCACCTGAAACCAAGTGACGTCCAATAAATACTGGCCTAGTTTAAGGTCTGAGGAAGCTGCGTTTGTGGTTTGTCACCCAAAGAGTATCAGGTATAGCCTTGGAAAATTATTTGGTTTTGATGGCTTTGGTGGATTTTTCATAGTATTCTCTGTGTGTTACTGGCCAGACTGTGCTGACATGGGGACTGTGGACCCCACCTAGTGGAAATGCCTATGGAGGGCTTTGACGTCAGCTGTGTCACACACTGAAGGTGAAGATGAGTGAGAGGGATTATGGAATTGCCTCAGTCTGATAGGCAACTGTATAATTCTTTCCCTTACCAAGGTTTGATCCGTGTGTGACATGGCTCAAACCATTCCCTGATCAACTCAAAGCAGTTTGGCATCAGCAAAATGGAGTATGCAGCTTGAAAAGGGTATTACCATGGACCAGGCTGAGTGCAGGAGATGAGTTGCTGAAGAGGGCTCCACTGAAGAGCTACGTTTGCTGCCAGAGCAGAAGCACAGAGTGAGATTGACCAGGAGGGAGCTTTTTGGAGCAGCACAATTCCATATTTTGTCTCCTGAGCAGCCGGGCAGGACAGAGGGGGAATGCACTACCTAATGCAGGTATGGACACGTGCAGTTGTCCGAAAGCAGCATCTGGTGAAATTCACAGGTGTTTGGGAGAGGTGGGGGAGTGAGGTCAGAGGAAAGAGGGCACGCAGAGTGGTGTGCAGGCTGAGGTTTTTGCAGTGGATTTGCCAAGAGCAGGGCACCTCGGGAAGAAGGATGGGAAGTGCGATGGGCTTACTTTTCCCGCAGTGGCCATGTGGTCTTAGGAGAGCTGAGTCTGTCGCTGTCGCAGGCAGGAGGGAAGCTGCTGCCTCGGCGTGTTGCAGAACCCCCAGGCGTGGAGCAGGAGTCGCTGGAGAGCGCTGGTTAATGTGTGTCCGATGCTGGATGCTGGGGAGCTCAGGGAGTGCTGAGGGGAGGAGCTGGATAGCGGCAGGGAGGTGGATGGGGGCAGAAGTCCTGCGGGGAGGCTTTTATCAGTGACTGCCCTTGGGTCATTCCTTGCCCTCCCCACCCTAAATGTTCACAGAGCTCAGAAAGATTGGTTTATTTCTTCCGTTTTTTTCTGGGAGGTGTGGAGGGAGGAGATCTGCAGCACTGCTGGGACTTCCTTGGAGTCCTCTTTTTGCGAGATTGGAGCATTTGACCTATTGGCCATTCACACCACAGTATTTACAAAAGGATTAAAAATTAAAAATTAAAACAACAAAATGTCTGTGAAATTGTGGTGTAGTGGACAAAGACACATGTCCTTCTGGGTTGAAGCTTTACTGTCATTGTTATTGCTGCTATTTACACCAGAGCAGTAAGGGCAGAATGTGTCAGAAGAGGATTTTTTTTCCCCAAGGACACATTTGGTTCACTTCGGTGTAGCGAGGTTTATAAGTGGGTTCACACCACCCAGGCTTTTCCGGTTCCCCCAGAGCTGTTTTCTGCTGAGACATTTGACAAGGTGATTTATTGCAGGGATTGGATGAGCTAGAGCTTGTTGGAGGACCAGTCTAAGATGAGCACCCAGAGTGTGATATAATCCCCACAGTTAGAAAGGAATCTTCTTTCCATGTGGCTGAGAGGACCCTTTTGCAAACCTAAGGAATGGGATAATTTCCTAGAAGATTGCCACTAATGACATAAACCCCCTTTTTGGATCACTAGCCATTTAGAATACTACAATGAGGAGAAGTTAACTCTTTGGCTATTGAGAAAGATTATACATACATATATATATATATAATTTTTTTTTTTAATCAAAAGACACCTGTTGACATTTAGATTAGCAAAAAGGATTAGATGTGATCAGAAAAAAGAGATGTAGCATTCATGAATCAGGAGGGCATTACTCTGTAGACTCAAGCTTGGCACACTCAGCTCTACAGTTGATTCACATGTCCTTCACCTAATCACCAAATGTCTTGGGTTAGAAAAGACCTCAAAGATCATGTTGTTCCAACCCCCTGCCATGGGCAGGAACACCTCTGACTAGACAAAATTGCTCGTAGCCACACTGCAGTGGCCTCGAACGCTGCCAGGGATGGGGCATCGGCAACTTCTCCTCAACCTGTTCCAATGTTACAGCACTCTCACAGTTAAGAATTTCTTCCTAATATCTGATCCTGTTATCCTATCAGGTCACCCACAGGTGTAGTAATGGCGTTTTGTTCAGGTTGTTAAGTTGTGGTTTGCTCCTGTTACGCCCCCACCCCTGGTGTCTGGTTTATCTTGGGGTTTACCCCAGGTTTTCCCCTCCTCGGTCCCTTTGTCCCTCTCTCCTGACCATGCCCTGTATTGACCTGAGCCAATCGCTTATCTACCACGCTTTCTGCCCCCTGGTTAGAGGTCAAGTGCGGGACCCTGCCCTTGCTCTCTCTCCTGTGCCATCTGGAAGAATAAACATCTGAGCAAGCCTTCTCTAATTGCTCGTTCCAAGCCTTGTCACTACAAAGACCACCACCACAGAGACAGCCTGTTCTGCGCTGTCTCCCGGACTTCTGCATTCCAGAAGCAGTACTTCTGGCATCAGGGCTGAAGTTTTCAGCTAGCTGGGTCTCACTGGCCCGTCGGTCACACACCAGATATTGTGGAGAAAAAATACGGCTCTTCTCCAGGATTTTCATGTACTTTCCCGTGCCTTGCAATCCTCACTTCTGCCTGAAAGTGGGCTGACTTAAGTGCTCAGCCAAAACCAAAATGACTCTGTAGGCTATTCAGACAGACCCACATTACAGAACCCCAGGGACATAGATTACTTGGCTTTGATTCCTGTTCTGTTTTCTGCATTGCACAAGAGCTGGAAAGCAATTCCAGTGGACAAACACTGTATGGCTGATGTCTCATATGGTTGGCAGTGTTTGAAGTTGAAACCAACAAATTTAAGAAGTCCTGTAACAGAGAGCGAAATCATTCACCTGTTCCTAGATGGCATTCCATGCATATGGCTTATAATTTCATCTCACACATAAGGACATAAATGTGCTACTTCTGCTGGCATTTCATGGCTCTTAAGACATGTCTACTATCTGCTGTTGAGCGTATACCCTACACAATGGTTGTAAAAAGATCTTTCAAATGTGTACTGTTTTTTCCTAAAAACATCCATGTCATACTCTAGTCCCCCAAACTTGCAAACCCACCACTGATGTGAAGACAACATAGGTTTGAGAATTGCTGTCTGCCCTGCTTGTGGTTGTTAAGTGCCATGGGGAGCTGGCACCTCTGCAAAACATTTGAAATGTATTTAATTATTGCAGGGAGTTGATACTGAGATCCTGTTGCTATGCAGCTTTTGGTGTACATTTCAGGAGGTTGTTGTTGTTTTCTTCTTATCCAGGTAATAGAGGGAAAATAAGATCAAACTTGTATGTCAGCAGGCATGGATTTAATGATTAACTTTTTAATGGCAGATCCTGTGTATCTACGTTCTACAGTATGTGCTATCCCGACTTGCTGTATATATTAATTTATTTTGTAAGTTTTAATAGCTGATCTGTGAGGTCAAATGTTAGTATACACAGACACAGATCTCAAGGTGTCTTCATCTTGGTAGTCCGTTTTCTGTCTCTCGCTTTGTGTTCTGTTTGTTTGCTGCCTGTATCAAAGAGTTGGAAAGATGGAAGACTATATGACAGAAATCTCTGTGGAACAGATGCTGAAATGCACTTATGAGGGCTAAGTACAAATCTTATCTTTTCTGCTGCCTGCAGCAGGCTTCAATAACCTTTAGGTAAAAGTCAGAGCCCGATATTAGTGCCTTTATTAATGACTCAGCATTACATATCTCTAATAGAGTGTTATAAATGTTAGTCAATTCCAAATTAATAAATACTTTTGTTAATTAGCAAGAATTAACAAAACAAAATTTAGGACAAGCCAGCAATCGGAAATTCAGTGTCGAGTCCCAGGATCGGCATTGGTTGAACCATAGTTACGGCCTCTAGCGCACTGTAACTCCCCTGTTCACAAATCCAGTCTGTTCGGGGTTTCCTTATATACGGTTTATTTAGCTGGGGGCAGAGTATTTCTCACATCTTCTTTGTCCTCCGTCTTTTCCTTCATATTCACAGGAGTTTCTCTCTGCTATTCCCGTCCATTGAATGGGTCTTCCAAGGGAAAAGGAATATTAATTCAGTTTCTCGGAATTGTGAATGGAGAGGTGTTCCCCAGATAGTGAGGTGAGATCCATATTGTTCCTAATAGCCGTATTGTTCATAGTTCCACCACCCAAGAGGACCCATCTCGCTCCGGATCCACCTTTGTTATAAATGCCAATCAGATATTCCAATTTGAAATAATAATTTGGTTTATTAATAATAAATCAAATCACAGAATTTCGATAACCCACCAACAGTGGAGATACTTGACATAGTTTTCCCGGGAAATGCCAAGGGTGAACCGTGAGATACAGGGTCTGGCAGCCTGCTATCTCCCCCAATGGTTCACGAATTAGCCCGGTTCGGGGCTTGGTTTTTATACACTTTATTCCGCCCCCGGCAATATTTCCCCGTATTTCCCATTGTTTCCCGACTAACTATACAAATTCAGGAGTTTCCCCAACCAAGCAGAAAAGAGTTCCTCTCTCCGTTCAAATGTTAATGTCCAATTTCTATGGATCCTTATGGTTGATAAATGATCGAGATATAGATGATGTCACTTGATGGTCTGTGAAGGCGACAGCCAAGGTGTGAGTTGCTGGTGCCAGCTTATCTCCAGAGGTCCCCTCCCGGTGCTTGAGAAGGCTGCAAGCTCTCCCAGAAAAATCTTTTGCTCTTTCCTGAATGGAGGCGCCTGCTGTTTCAGGGTGGTCAGTTTCACCATCTGCTGCAAAATCTCTTAAAACATAAACTTTTACCTGATATCACTTTATACAATTTTATAAATTTCTAATTTATCATAAGAACATGAATTAACCATTCCACGTTTATAACAATTCCCCTACTTTTTTCTTTTATTAACTATTTAATTTGTGTTTGCATTGTCCCCACCTGTAGATTTTTCTTTAAATCTACTTCAAACTTTTCCAGAGCCAAAAAAGGCTCTTTTTCTTTGTTGTTCCCTGTTCCTAGGAGAAACACCTGACCAGCGATTCCTGAACTATGTTTACCTTTCATGCTTTTTCCTCTGATCTTTTCAATTCCCATGTCCCTGAGTGTCTGAGTGCCAGCCAGTTACTTGTGTCTTAACAGGGGTAACTTTTGGAGGAGCCACATGTCACAGGGCTGGCCCTTCACCGAGTGCACAGCCTGGTTCACACTCCCTAAAGTGATCCGCAGAAGCGTCCCTCTGTCTGGCCCAGCGTCTGTCGGTTACAACCGAACAACGGGGAAGTTTCTTCATGACAGCAGGGGCTCTCTGCTCAGACCCTCGGGGTGGTTCAGACGGCATATCTCCTTTTAAAAGCTCCCCACCGAGATAGTTTTACCGGCTTTGCCACACACGGCACTATATTAGTTCGACGGCACTCAGTGGCTAACACTTGGGCCTTTACATCCAATTTTCCCTTTAACCCCTTTTTTTTTTTGAATACCACCCGGGAGAATCTGGTTTTATCAATCCCAAGCGTGTAGCACAGTCTAAGAATCGCATGGTCAAAATCTGTTCTTCCTCAGAACACTTGCGGCATAACCCCAGCGGTCTCCACCCCCACTTGCAGTGCACCACCCAAATTTCAAGACAATAATTGCATTTGAAATGGATATATGGATTGCAGGGGCATCCAGGTTCAGAGCAGTGAATGGATATTTCTTCTGCCATTTGCTACTGAGGTATTTCTTCACTTTCTGGTCTCCTGGGGGTGGAATTCCTTCTCCTTTTATTTCTGGAGCCCCGGATTCACCTTTCCTTATGTTCCTTTGCATAGCACCTGTTAAAAACAAAAACAGGGGAACCCTCTGTCCTGGGGTGACAGGACATTTCCATGCTTTGTATCCCAAATCGCGTGTTTCTGTTCCCATGTTCTCAGTTTGTTTTGTCTATAGCTGAGCCCCTCCCCTGGCTGCTTGCTTTTGGCTTGCTTGCTGCTAGCTTAGGCTTGCTTTGCTGGCTTTGCTCTCTTGCTTTCTGCTTTTTTTTGCTTGCTTTTTGCCATTTTTCTGCTTTTGTTTTTCCCCTTCTTTCCTTCCTCCCCTTCCCTGAAGACATCGGACCTGCTTCGGGCCCTGATTCGGGAACGTCAAGGGACCCCCCCCAGAATCTGCACCTGAGAGAAGCTTTGGCATCCTCCTCAGCAGAGACTGCTCACCCTCTCTTGGACTGGTGAAAACATTTGTTGTCATCTCAGACTGTTTTTCTTGTGTTGGGGAGTGGTTTTTTTTTTTGTTTCTTAATAAACAAGTTTTTTCCACTTTTCCTCTGAGGAAATTCCTCCCGAACCCAGTGGTGGGGGAGGAAGTTGTGGAGATTTTTCCCTAATTTGTCCTAAACCAAGACAAACATTTTTTGGTGGCCCATACGGGGAGAATCGACCACTGGAGATTTTTCCCTAATTTGTCCTAAACCAAGACAAACATTTTTTGGTGGCCCATACGGGGAGAATCGACCATACAAAGTGGAAAAAACTTTATTCTAATAATATTTTGGTCTCAGTTGTTTGTGGGTATATTGGTATGTCTCTTTTTGAATTCATAATGTCATTTGGAGTGAAAGCCTGCCTCTATTTCTGGTCATTAGGGTTCTTTGAAGTTTTAATACCTTTGTGGTCCCTAGGTTTATTTTCTTATCCAGAAATAGCTCCGGTATTGTTCCTAATGCATAGCTTTTGTAGCAGAGGGGCACTAACCAGAATATTTATCGGGCTGGGCTTGGTTGTGATGATTTGCAAGAGGTTTATAAAAATGTTGTTATCGGTTCCAGGAATGTATGGTTCATGGTTGTGGCTGTGTACTCAGTTTGTTAGGGGAGAAGCAGGGGAGGAGGCTTTTCAGCCTTTGCTCTCCTTCTTCTCCTCTGAATTGTTTACATCTCTATTAGGAAATGTTTGGTTCTCCCTGACTGCCAAGGACACCATCTTTCTGGCATTTAATTTAGTAAGCTTTCTTTATACTGTCTGGAGTTTATATAAGATGAAGGCTGAGATTTCTAGAGGGGCTGGTGAGACTCCTGATTTAGGAGTAAAACCAAGGGTGAAGAATTCTGAGTGGTGTGGGAAATGGGAGGATACTGGCCGAATTTTAAAGGAGTTTTCTGATCCTGTAGTCTGGGACTTTCCATCTGAACAAATTCAGAACCCAGCTGAAGTGGTAAAGTATCTGAAAGTGAGGTGCCATGGTAACACTAAGGAGGAAAGGATCATTGCAGTGAGCTGGGCCCTGGCACATGCTTATCGCACCCTGCTAGATACTGTAGGGCAGCAGATAGAGGAAAGGGAACAGGGAGATAAATTAGTTACTGTCCCAGTCACTCAGGCTGCAGCAAACATCCCAGGCTCCAGGCCAGTAGTTAAACCAGACAGTAAGCCTCAACCAATGGCTGTTGCTGCTAATACAAGAGGTGGAAAGTGCAAAAGCAAGACTGACCGAAGGGTGGAGGATGATGATGATCCAAGAGAAGGACCATCACCAACATCAGAGACCACACCAAGTGGCACAGATTCCGGAGCCAATATTGATTCCTTCTCCCTGAAGGACCTTCGAGGCCTAAGAAAGGATTATAGGCGACAGCCCGATGAGTCTATAATGTTGGCTAGTCCGCCTTTGGGATGCGGCAGGGGAGGCTACCATTCTGGATGGCACTGAAGCGAGGCATTTAGGATCCCTGTCACATGATCCTGTCATCGACCAAGGCATGATGAGGAGGGCTAGCCCTCACAGCCTCTGGGAACGGGTCCTGGACAGCGTAGCACAAAGATACCTGTGTGCAGATGACCTTTATATTCAGCAGACACGGTGGAAGACCATAGAACAGGGGATCCAACGCCTGAGGGAGATGGCAGTGGTAGAGATCATTTTTTCAGATGATATAACAACTAGGAATCCGGACTTCGTACTGTGCACACCTGTAATGTGGAGGAAACTTGTGCGCCTTGGGCCACCTGAATACGCTTCTGCTCTAGCAATAATGAAGTGGGATGAGGTATATGCGACTGTGCTCGATATGGCAAAGAAGCTTCGGGCATATGCAGATGCTGTACATGGCCCAACTCATGCCAGAATTGCAGCTGTGGAAACACGACTGCAGAAATTAGAAGACAAAATAGAGGAAAGTCGTAAGAAACTCAGGGAAGAGATTAAGGAGGACCTCCTCCAAATCTCAGCTGTACAAATTAGAGGCCCTGGTATCCAACGCAGACATTCCCTTGTTGGGGAGAGAAGGTACACCCCATGAGCTGAGTTGTGGGTCTTCCTACGTGAGTCTGGAGAAAACATGAGGAGATGGGACGGGAAGCCTACTGCTGCTCTGACACAATGGGTGCATGAATTGAAGGAAGGTAAGAAAAGGGAAGCAGCTCCAGTTGCCCGTAGTTGAACTGTCAGGCATAATGATGATGATGACTTGTCCGACCCCCTTGAAGGAACCTCCAAGACATATGTCTCAGGAAAGAAGGATAACCAGGCTTAGAGGGGCCCTGCCTCTAGCCAGGTAGAGGTTAGGGAAAACCGAGTTTTTTGGACAGTATGGGTTCTATGGCCTGGCACATCAGAGCCACAGAAATATAAAGCTTTGGTTGATACCGGTTCTCAGTGTACCCTAATGCCATCAGAACATGAGGGAACAGAACCTATTTCCATTGCCGGTGTGACGGGGGGATCACAAGAATTGACCCTGTTGGAAGCCAAGGTGAGCCTGACTGGGAAGGAGTGGCAGAAACATCTGATTTTGACTGGCCCAGAGGCTCCAAGTATTCTGGGCATAGACTATCTCAGGAATGGCTATTACAAAGACCCTAAGGGGTTCAGATGGGCTTTTGGAATAGCTGCCATGGAGGCAGAGGGCATTAAGAAATTAATTAAACACCGTGCCTGGATTATCAGAGAACCCATCTGCAGTAGGACTCCTGAAGGTAGAAGAGCAACGAGTACCTGTTGCCACCTCGACAGTGCATCGCGGGCAGTATCAGACGAATCGAGATGCTGTGATCCCCATCCACAAGATGATTCGAGAGTTAGAGAGCCAAGGGGTGGTCGGCAAAACCCACTCACCCTTCAACAGTCCCATCTGGCCTGTGCGTAAATCTGAAGGAGAATGGAGATTGACCGTGGATTACCGTGCTTTGAATGAAGTGACTCCACCGCTGAGCGCCGCTGTGCCGGACATGCTGGAACTCCAGTACGAGCTGGAGTCCAAGGCAGCAAAGTGGTATGCCACAATCGACATCGCTAATGCGTTTTTCTCCATTCCTCTGGCTGCAGAATGCAGGCCTCAGTTTGCTTTCACCTGGAGGGGCGTGCAGTACACCTGGAACCGACTGCCCCAGGGGTGGAAGCACAGTCCTACCATCTGTCATGGACTGATCCAGACTACACTAGAAAAGGGTGAGGCTCCAGAACATTTACAATACATTGATGATATCATTGTGTGGGGAAACACAGCAGCACAGTGTTTGAGAAAGGAGAGAAAATCATCCAAATTCTCCTGGAAGCTGGCTTTGCCATTAAGAAAAGTAAAGTTAAGGGACCTGCTCGGGAGATCCAGTTCCTGGGAGTGAAGTGGCAAGATGGACGGCGCCAGATTCCTACTGATGTCATCAACAAAATCACAGCTATGTCCCCACCAACCAACAAGAAGGAAACACAAGCTTTCTTAGGTGCTATAGGTTTCGGGAGGATGCACATTCCTGAATATAGTCAGATTGTGAGCCCTCTTTACTTGGTTACCTGTAAGAAGAATGATTTCTATTGGGGCCCTGAACAGCAACAAGCCTTTGCCCAGATCAAGCAGGAGATCGCTCATGCAGTAGCCCTTGGCCCAGTCAGGACAGGACCAGAGGTGAAGAACGTGCTCTACTCTGCAGCCGGGAACCATGGCCTGTCCTGGAGCCTTTGGCAGAAGGTGCCTAATGAGACCCGAGGCCGACCACTGGGATTCTGGAGTCGGAGCTACAGAGGGTCTGAAAGTAACTACACCCCAATGGAGAAGGAAATCTTGGCTGCATATGAAGGAGTCCAAGCTGCTTCAGAGGTGATTGGTACTGAGGTACAACTCTTCCTGGCACCTCGACTACCCGTGCTGGGGTGGATGTTTAGAGGAAAGGTTCCCTCCACCCACCATGCCACCAATGCTACATGGAGCAAGTGGATTGCCCTCATTACACAGCACGCCCAAATTGGGAAACTAAATCGTCCCAGGATTTTGGAGGTAATTACAAATTGGCCTGAGGGTGAAAGCTTCAGTCTCACTGGTGAAGAGGGAGAAGAGCAAGTGACCCGTGCTGAAGAAGCTCCACCATATAACCAACTGCTGGCAGAAGACACACGCTATGCTCTTTTTACTGATGGTTCCTGTTGCCTTGTGGGGATGAACTGGAAGTGGAAAGCAGCCGTATGGAGCCCCACACGACAGGTTGCACAAGCTATCGAAGGAGAAGGTGGATCAAGTCAACTCGTGGAGCTCAAAGCCGTTCAGTTGGCCCTGGACATTGCTGAAGCAGAGAAGTGGCCAAAACTTTACCTTTATACTGATTCCTGGATGGTAGCTAATGCTCTGTGGGGATGGCTGAAGAGATGGAAGGAGGCGAACTGGCAGCGCAGAGGAAAACCAATTTGGGCTGCTGAAGAATGGAAAGACATCGCTACCCGGTTAGAGAAACTACCTGTGAAGGTTCACCATGTAGATGCCCATGTCCCTAGAAGCAGAGCTAATGAGGAGCAGCAGAACAATCAGCAGGTAGATCAGGCTGCAAAGATAGGGGAGTTGAAGATAGATCTTGACTGGGAGCACAAAGGAGAGCTGTTCCTAGCACGATGGGCCCATGATGCCTCAGGCCACCAGGGTAGAGATGCCACCTATAAGTGGGCACAAGACCGAGGGGTGGATCTAACCATGGACAGCATTTCTCAGGTTATTCATGACTGTGAGACATGTGCTGCCATTAAACAGGCTAAGCGGGTGAAGCCCCTCTGGTATGGGGGGCAGTGGTCCAAGTACAAGTATGGGGAGGCCTGGCAGATTGATTACATCACGCTGCCTCAAACCCGCCAAGGCAAGCGCCATGTGCTAACCATGGTAGAAGCCACTACGGGATGGTTGGAAACCTACCCCGTGTCTCATGCTACAGCCCGCAACACCATCCTGGGCCTTGAAAAGCAGGTCCTTTGGAGGCATGGTACTCCTGAGAGGATTGAGTCAGACAATGGGGCTCATTTTAAAAATAATCTTATTAACACCTGGGCTAGGGAACATGGCATCGAGTGGGTGTACCATATCCCCTACCATGCACCAGCTGCAGGTAAAGTGGAGAGGTACAATGGATTGTTAAAAACCACTTTGAAAGCACTGGGTGGGGGGTCTTTCAAGAACTGGGAGCAGCATTTAGCAAGAGCCACCTGGTTAGTTAACACTCGAGGTTCCACCAACTGAGCAGGTCCTGCCCAGTCTGAGCCCCTTAATATAGTAGATGGAGATAAAGTCCCAGTGGCCCATGTCAGAGGTTTGTTGGGGAAGACAGTATGGATTAATCCTGCCTTGAGTACAGGCAAACCCATTCATGGGATTGTCTTTGCTCAAGGACCAGGTTATACCTGGTGGATAATGCAGAAAGATGGGACAACCCATTGTGTACCTCAGGGAGATCTGATTGTGGGATGATATCATTGTTTGCTGAGCATTACCACCATTATCTGTACGTTAGATCATACAGATATGAGACAGAAGGAAACGTGAAAGTGTCAAAGGTCTGAGCAAGTAAGATGGAAGGAAATGTGTTAAGTGTGGAAGGTTTGAGCAAGTGAGAAGAAACTTTTTACATTGTGTTCAGTAACACGTTCATGATATGGGATAAGGGGTGGAATGTCCTGGGGTGACAGGACATTTTCATGCTTTGTATCCCAAATCGTGTGTTTCTGTTCCCATGTTCTCAGTTTGTTTTGTCTATAGCTGAGCCCCTCCCTCGGCTGCTTGCTTTTGGCTTGCTTGCTGCTAGCTTAGGCTTGCTTTGCTGGCTTTGCTCTCTTGCTTTCTGCTTTTTTTTGCTTGCTTTTTGCCATTTTTCTGCTTTTGTTTTTCCCCTTCTTTGCTTCCTCCCCTTCCCTGAAGACATCGGACCTGCTTCGGGCCCTGATTCGGGAACGTCAAGGGACCCCCCCCAGAGTCTGCACCTGAGAGAAGCTTTGGCACCCTCCCCAGCAGAGACTGCTCACCCTCTCTTGGACTGGTGAAAACATTTGTTGTCATCTCAGACTGTTTTTCTTGTGTTGGGGAGTGGTTTTTTTTTTGTTTCTTAATAAACAAGTTTTTTCCACTTTTCCTCTGAGGAAATTCCTCCCGAACCCGGTGGTGGGGGAGGAAGTTGTGGAGATTTTTCCCTAATTTGTCCTAAACCAGGACACCCTCCAACTGAGGGATTAGCACAGACTATGCCTTTCTTATGAAAGACTTCCTTTTTCGAGAATCTATCTGATTGTATAAATCAAGGCCTTGAAATTTTATCATAGCTTGCTTCAGATTAAATTTATCAATTAAGATTTAGGTATAATGTAAATTTAAATTTGGATATTATTTTTGAAAAAAATCTTCAGGATTACATTTCAGGAGGAAAGTTAGCTTCCACTGTTATTCAGGCAATCTGAATAATTTGAGTGGGTTTTTTTTCTAGTTCTTAGGTCACTCATAATTTTTATACAAAACAATTACAAAACAATTCAATACACAATTCTTCATACAACTCAAAATCTTCCTTTCATGTATGAATGATTCAATTCTTTATCCAGATTTTAAATAACTTAATGCTAAATTCAAAAATCTTCTTTTCATACTGTTGCAAGGAGAAAATAAAATTAACAAAAAGAGAATTCTACCTCCTATTGAGCGAGGTGTATATTAAAACAGACAAACAGTTCTTCCTAGGTTCCACCTATACTTCTGACACTGTCCACTGAGCACACAGCAAGTAAACAACAAACAATGAGACAACTCCAAATCCTACAGCATTAACACAGGTTTCAGTTCTTTAAAGAAAATTTTTAGTTAAAGAAATCATAGAAAAGCACAAACAATTCAGGCTTATTTCCAGAATCCAACTCAACACACTCAGAGTAAGTAGGTATACTGACAAACACTCATGAGATCCAGCATCTTACAAAGCTCAGTGACCACAGCAGTTTCCAGGACGATTAGTTGTTAAGGTTACCCACATTTTCGCTCAGTTTCTGCAGTCCCAGTGCGATGAGTTTGCACTACTGCTAATTAACTGCACTACTAATTTTTATTTCAGATCCCTATTCAGCACATTCTTAGAGCCACATAGCTAAAAGAAGAAAGCAAATTTTAGCAAGACAATTGAACCACCTTCTATCTCTATTTTCAGATGTGCATCCAGCCGTGGCCATTTTCACTCAGCCTCCAAAAAAACATTTGCCCTGACAACAGCTTCTCACCCTTTCTTCAGCCACACCTACTGATCAACAGGCCCTGTCTGCTCTGCTGTTAGTCTGATGATGACACTTCTTATTTTGGTTTGTAATTCCACTGCCTCGGAGCAATCCTTCCCTGACCAGAAACTGGGCGGGGTTTCGAGCCGTAGCAGTACGGAGTTTTAACTAGGGGGAACTTACCAGAATTGCCTCATATTGTAATAGCTAATTATTTGCGTTTTGTTGCAATATACTCCTCACATCGTGAGGGGTATACACCACCAAAGGGGCACCGAAAGTTACTTCCTCTTCCTCCTCTACCTTCAAAGCAATGGCCACAATTGCCTGCAACGGCCACAATTGCCTGTTAAACATGTGAACCATCCTCGGCTAACCGGATCTAATAATTCTGAAACATACCTGCCGGTTTCCTGGCTCCTGCCCACTCCCGTGTAAGAACTCCATATGCTGTGTGATTGCTAACATCCATGCAAAGCTGGAACTCCCAGTTAATATACCGAGGCAGTTCCATCAGCTACCTGTGCAGATCCGCCTACAAACCATTTCTCACATGCAGGATCAGCTGCAGACCTCTATTTCAGCATGGCAAGATACAATCCTACTGTAGCAGCTGAAGTGACCTCCCCACCTTGCCAGGGAGCCAATCTAAACAATCAGTGAGCAGCACAACTCCATGAGGGATAACCCTAAGCAACACCTGTTCCTAATACAAACTAAGAGAAAAACCCAAAACCTCCCCCACAGTCCTGGGGAAGTACCCCAACAAGACACAGAAAAAACAAGGCATACTAAATAGAAGAAACTGATACCACAAAGAGCAGAACTTATTCCTTCACCACCCACAGAACACTCTCAGGATACATATAGACAAGGGACATTGGAGCAGTAACCTTGCTAAAGGTACAGCCTTTCCCAATATAGATACCAATACATAGGCACCACTATCTGTCACAAAGAGCTTCTACAAAATTAGCTTTTACTTCAGCCAACCTATTCACCATTTGTTTTTAGATCTAAACCGGTCCGTTTTAAATTACTTTTTCCTTTAGAAATTAAATTAATAAATAATTCAATGATGCCTTCAGTTTATAAATATTTACCCATCAAAACATTAACTATTCAATTAGATGAAACCCAGGTAACCAGTTTTATTCTATTGTATCTACCAAACACAAATGTCTTCACGCACATCAGTTATTTTTGAAGAGCTGTTTAGTATAAATTTTTCCCTGCATGTACTGCTAATAACATTCAGATAAACACGAAACTTCCTGAGGAATATCACAGAAGTAAATCCACAGCTTAGCTATTCCTCAGCTGACAAGAATTAAGAAAGAAATAAATCTACACAATCATTCACCATTCTGTGAAGAGTGATGGGTGGGGAGGTAGAAACTGGGAGAAGAAATGTTCTAAGAAGTTTTTATTTCTGTCTCTGTGTGTGTTTAAGAGTATTTCTGTCCCTGTTCTTATGTAATTAATAAAGTTTTGGTGGGGTTTTTTTTGTTTTCAAGATTTAAGCCTGCTCTGCTCTGTTCCTGATCACATCCCACAGGAGTTGTTAGAGAAAAAACATATATTCATGGGTGCACTAACATCTGGCCAGTGCCAACCCATGACAAAGCACTAGAACAGCTCTGAGGCCTGCACCCTCCAAACCCAGGGACAAACAAAAAGACACAATACCAAAGGGATAACATCAACCATCCCCTCCAAGAGATTAGCCATTAGAAAGAAAAATCCCTGTTTCTCTCAAACAAATGCAGAAAAATCACAGCTAGTTCAATTAAGCAAAAAAATCTCCCATGCCCAGATGTGGCCTGGGAAAAAACTTCGAGGCCTGTTTCCATCTACAGAGATTAATACTCGAAAGGAAGGAAAGAAGAAAGAAGAAAAAACAAAAAAACCCTTAGTTCTCAGCTCCTGTCCAGTAGGCGTAACTGTGATTAGTCCTCATGACCACGCCACCACTTTGATCTAAGAACTAAATCATAAATCATACCACTACAGTTCTGACTCCTAGCCACCTGACTGTAACAAGCAGCTCCAATCTGAACACCACTTGATTTCAAACTGCAGCAATCATTTCAAACCCACGAGTCACATTTCACACGTAAATACAACTTTCTTTCCACAAGGCAAGCTTTCATACCTATATTCAAAAGCATTCCTTGTATCTTTTAAAGCAATGTTACCCTTCCCTATTTTTCTGTAAAGCCCAAAAATTCAGTAATTTAGCAGCTGTGAATTGCTTATTAACCTCGGCTCCCAAAACCCCATAATTCACTTATACTAATTATACTAATTCCTTAACCTCTTTTCAATTTTTTATCCAGACATTCAGCACCTTCTATCATCTAATTAACTCAGAGGCAGAAAAGAGAAAGAAGAGAAAGAGGAAAAAACTTTAAAAAAATTTTCTATGTAATTCGCTGCAGAAACACACAGCCAAAACAAAAAAAAACCTCCTAATACCCTTTTCTAGTAAATCAGTTTTCCTTGCTGTCCCAGACAGTTCTCCTGGACGTCGTCTGTCCTGCCACCAGAAAAAAACCCGTGCCGCTTCTGTCTCCTAGTAACCGCACTCGCCTCACCGCGGGGGGGTTTTGTTTCCTTTCTCATGTTAACGAAGAAGAAACCAAGAAACTCCACCTAAAAAAACCTCCTGCACAATTCCTAGGGAACTTCTAAAAAGTGTCCAGCCTGAAAAAGATCTACCATTACCAAAGAGTTAGCGAGATTCCTTTTAAATTTTCTCGGATCACTCCCGCCGCTGCAACAACTATCCCATCCCGAGTCTCCCTCGGGTCCTAAGTCATCTTCAGGGATCCAGGTCTCAGCCTGGGCTCTACCTGGTGTATAATTATCTAAATTATACCTTCCCCCTTCCTTTCTCTTACCCTTCCTTCCCTTCTCTCCATAGTTTAGCATCGGTGGCCAGAAGCGGGGACCGGGTTCCCTCTCGGAGATCCCCTCGGGTGAGAGGAGGGGGGGCGGCCGCAGAGCTCGTGGTTCCGCATGGTCTTGGATGACGTCGCTGTCACCGAGGAGGCCGATGAAGAGGCGGGTTTGGGAGACAGCGCTTTGGTCACCAAGCCGTGAGAGAGGCTTTTCCCTTAGTCTAACTTATCCAATATTTCCCTTTTGTCAGAATACAGTTTCACCCATACCCAGTACCACAACAAGACATATGTTAATTCCTCCAATTTTCTCCTTTTCCCACAGTAAAAACACCGAAGAGCTTCCTTATATTTATATACCTTCCTTCGGCTCGGGGGTGACTGTCCCGATTTCTCTCCAATGCCACCCTTCTTTTCCAAACATTCGGGTCTTTGGGGTGGTCCCTTACTCTGGATTTCCTACACGGCCGCTTACCAACACCCGTGCCTGCGTCTTTTGCCTCATATACACCTTTTGAGCTTCCCTTAATAATCCCTGCAAGCCTCTTCTTTGCCAATCCTCAATTGTGCATAATCTAACTCGTCTACTTCTCTCAATTCCTTATTCCTTACATACTTACACAAAGCCTGAGAAGTCCATGAATCAAATGTACCAAACATCGGCCAAATCACAAGTTTCTCTATTTCCTTACCTCCCTATACTTCCATACAGAAGTATATCATCCTTTGTTTAGATTTCTCCTGCCTTTCAGGATACTCTCTCCAACATTCCAGCATCCATCCCAGGGGACTTCCCCTCAGGATCTCGGAAACCACCTCCTCTGAGGTTTCCCATAGCTGATATCCCGTATCTTTGCTAAGATACGACCCCATCCTTCCCGTGGCACAGAAGTTTTGATGGGTTTACAAAAAATTAAATCCAGAGTCTTCCGACCTCGGTGCCATTAACTTAGTTGTCCACCAGAGGATCGATCTGGGGAGGCTCGTTCAACGGCGGGCTCGACAACCGCCACCGAAAAAAATTAATGGACCCTAAGGTCGCAGTCAAGAAGGCTTACTCTTCCCTGAACTCTACTGGGACGTCCTCTTTCCTTCCAGACTCCCGGTGACCATCAACCTCCCCATTGGGAGACACTCACACAGATCTCACAAACTCACTCGCTTCCCTGTTGATCGGCCGTGCCCCTCGCAGGACGACAGAACCGCGATCTCGAGGTCTGCTCTCGCTTCGTGATAATATCACGTCTCTTTCACATACACACACTCACACACACTTTCTCATTCGCTAGGTCACTCCCACTCAACCATGCAATAGTTACGATCCTGTTTTCCTGCGTGGATTCTTCATGCACATAGATTTTTATGAGTGAAACAAAACCGCGGTTTACCAGGGACACTTCCCTGCTGAGTTCCCGAGCCCACCCAAGCTAGCTTGTCCTTTTTTACCCCTCCGCTGTGGTGGTATTTTTGGGTTCATTTAGCCAGTAGGTTCTGCTGGACTTATTCCAGTCTGCTGAGCCGCTTTTTACAGCGGGGCGCCTCCCAGTCAGATACGGGGGTCCACAGATTTTTCCAAAACTGGCCCTGCTTAGGTCACCATATTGTTATAAATGCCAATCAGATATTCCAATTTGAAATAATAATTTGGTTTATTAATAACAAATCAAATCACAGAATTTCGATAACCCACCAACAGTGGAGATACTTGACATAGTTTTCCCGGGAAATGCCAAGGGTGAACCGTGAGATACAGGGTCTGGCAGCCTGCTATCTCCCCCAACGGTTCACGAATTAGCCCGGTTCGGGGCTTGGTTTTTATACACTTTATTCCGCCCCCAGCAATATTTCCCCGTATTTCCCATTGTTTCCCGACTAACTATACAAATTCAGGAGCTTCCCCGACCAAGCAGAAAAGAGTTCCTCTCTCCGTTCAAATGTTAATGTCCAATTTCTGTGGATCCTTATGGTTGATAAATGATCGAGATATAGATGATGTCACTTGATGGTCTGTGAAGGCGACAGCCAAGGTGTGAGTTGCTGGTGCCAGCTTATCTCCAGAGGTCCCCTCCTGGTGCTTGAGAAGGCTGCAAGCTCTCCCAGAAAAATCTTTTGCTCTTTCCTGAATGGAGGCGCCTGCTGTTTCAGGGTGGTCAGTTTCACCATCTGCTGCAAAATCTCTTAAAACATAAACTTTTACCTGATATCACTTTATACAATTTTATAAATTTCTAATTTATCATAAGAACATGAATTAACCATTCCACGTTTATAACAACCTTCTTTTCTATTGCTGATTTTTGTATTTCCCGGTTTCCGACAGGGGTATTGCTCATCCCAATTTCCTGGCAGAGGAAGTTGTCCATCCTAAAAATCCGTCTGTCCCAAGCCCGACCGACTTTCTTATTTTATTTTACAGAACATTTCTTAATTTATATTTTATATACACAATAAACACGAATTATCCCATGTCATTTTTCACAAGAGGAACTGGGCACCTGTTTCAGAAACCATTTTCGCATTCTACTGTGAAGGACAAACTAGATCTCCTAGCTGGTATGGTTTTGCATTAGTCCTTTTGCATTAGTCCTCCTTTGCATAGGAGTATTGATAATTCACTATTCTATAAGATGCACTGGTGCTTTAATTTCCGTTAGAACAGAAATATTGTATACCTTGTACAAAATAAAAGTGGATTTAGGCAAATGAGGTAAGGAAAGTGGGAATTAGATCCATCCTGAGTTACTGTACATAGCAGGTCTATTAAAATGAACAATTGATTTTGTTCACCCTAGTGAAGGAGAATGGCTGAGGGGGAAAACATTAAAATAGAGGACTCTTACAGCAATTGCTAATTTTGAGTCCATGCTATCACAGAATGATGGAGTATCTCAGTTTGGGTGGGACCATTAGGATTATAGCCTTGCCTTTTTTGCTTTTTTTGGGGCTCAGAATGAATTCCTTTGTCAGACCAGCTGTGATCATAGTCTGTCCTACAGAATTTCACTCTGCAATATAAGGATGAGTTTTACTGTATGATTTCTGATAGCCTAGGTATAGCACCTCTAGCACCCACATTTATATGTGTTGGGACATAAATGCACATGTAATGCCTCTTTCCCATTACAGTCTGTAAATTTCTCTGAGATAGTTCCAAGACCAAAACTAGACCAGGACAAAAGCCTCTGGACTAAGATCAGGATCTAAAGAGGACAAATATGAATCAAAGAAGGAAAAATTAGGAGAGAATAGAACAGAATAACGTAATAGGTCAATAGTAGACACCTATAGTGACATCTACATTATTTGTTTGCCCCTTGATTCTCACCCAGAGGCTCTTAACTGTGTCATTACAACTCCATACAGCTTTTCTGTTACATACAGTGCTTTTTTCTGCCCTTGCCTCTTCTGCCCCGCCTTTCCCTCCTGAAGAGCCTGTAACCATCCAACAGGGCACACTGGTCACAGGACTTGTCCCAGCACTTTCATTTATGCCAACGACATCAAGTCTCTGGCACCGGGCAAAAGCTTCCAGCTCAGCATTGGTTGTTCCTCAAGCTTCATTCATTGGTATGAAAACATTTCCACTTGTGGTACTTTCTAGCTAACACTTGTGAAGCAGATTAAGGGATCTCATTAGTGCTCTGTGATAAATGATGTGGGATAATTTGTGTTTATAATGTATGTGTAATATAAACCAAATATGTGCTCTTTAAAATAAATGGTAAAAATCATTCGACTTTGGGGATAAATGGATTTGAGAATTGAAAACGACTCTGCCACGAGCCTGGGAACGACTGAATTTACAACAGAAAGGAGGGAAGGTCCAAGGAAGATGGGTCTTCTCAGGAGATGGAACTGCGAACAACCCAACCATTACCACCGATATGGATCTCGCTCCCCCATCCATCCCACCCCATGAGGGCACACACATCTCAATGCACAATTCCCAGAAATCGATTCCCAGAAATCGTATTTAATATTCATCCCCCCCGGGAAGAACTATTCCACTGACCCGATGGCAAGGAGGAATCTACATGAATGTGAAGAAAAACTGAAGGGACAAAGACAGTATGAAGTAATACCCTGTCCCAAAAAAACCTGTATGTAAACAGGACTCATAAAACCAAAGATGCGAACAGGGGAGCTACGGTGCAATAGAGGCCTCAGCTAAGGTTTACCCAGTGCCGATCCCCGGACTCAACACTGATTCTTTGATTGTTGGCTCACCCGAAACTCTGTTCATTGATTTTTTAAAAATCGACAAAATCATTTATTAATTTGGAATTAGTTTTACCTTTATAACATGCTCCCTTCCTCAGGTTTGGGCATACAATGCCACTGTTCGTCACTGGCCAGCCTGGTATTTTCCCATTCCCCTTTCCAGACTAGTTTAAAGCTCTGTCCGTGAGCCCTGCTAGCTTCTGTGCTAGAACTCCTTTTCCCGTCTGAGAAAGGGTCATGCTGTCAGATGTCAGTAGACCAGGTGTTGAACAGATCACGCCACAGTCAAAAAAGCCCAATGTTTTTTTGCTTACACCAGCCTCGGAGGCATGCTGATGGATCTGCCTATTCCTACCAGTATAGCTCCTTGTTACAGACAGGTCAAGGAAATCACTACCTTGATTGCACTACATTTAGTGCACTATGTCAGATGAGTTTGTTTATAAACCTTTATTGGTAAAAGCGTTTTCCTGGGAGAGACATCCTCCTGGATCTTGTCCAGGCACAGCAGGAGCAGCAGTGACAGCAGGACTGGTGAGTTCCTCATTCTCTTCTCCTTGTGCCCCAAAAGGAGATGCTGCTTGAGAAGGACCAGGCCAGGAGAGGATCTGCTGCACTGGTGCCTCCACTCGGCTTCCTTGGCTGTGTCCTTCAGAAGAGCAGGACAGTGCGGATACTGAAAAAGTGGAAGGGAAGGGAGGGTTTGCTGCAGCTCAGGAGAAGGCAGTGGGACAGGCAGGTGTGCCTGGGGACTGGCCACTTCTGTGTCATCCAGCCTCTTCCTGACTGAGCTGCATGAGGCGTGCAGCAGTGGGACAACCTTCAAATCCCTGCTGAGGGGAACCCCTCAGAGGACAAGGCCACAGGATCTGTGCTGAGCTGAACCATGAGCAGGAGGGTTCCCTGTGCTGAACGTGGGCTCTTCCCTCTGGGCTAGGGCAGGTCTTGCCACCACCCAGCTGTGAGGCCCTGCTTGCTCAGAAGGCTCAGGTGCTCTTTGGGAAGCCAGTGTTGCATGCTCTGCCAGTTTGAGTTTTAGGAGGAGGTGTTGAGGTTTGCTGAACTTCACTCCTGCTGGTCAAGCTCTCACCTTTTTCCTGCGTGTAGCAACTCAAGTCCCTCGTTCAGTTTGGCGAATGGCAGCGTGTGCGTGATCAGCAAATCTGAATTGAATTTCTTCTCCAAATAGCTGGAAACTAATTTGGGGACACATTCTCTCATCTTCCAGCCTAGAAACAGGAGAAAGCATCTGCATGAATAATAGGAGAAAGGCTGTTTTGGTCAGGTGGTGTTACTGTGAGGTTAAGAACAGAGTAACCAGTGCTGGTGCCAAACCCCAGTGAGAGATTTTCTGCTCTTTAGGATGAGTGGGTTACTGTGTGAAGCAGGTGAGGGTTTATTTGCATGTGTGATGCTAATGTTCAGTACAGGCAATGCAGTGCTCCTCTTTAGTTGTCTTCTGCTTGAAAACCCTCTGTTACTATGAATTGTGTTGAGGGTTAGATTTGTTTGTTGTTTTTTTTTTTCTTTTCTTATAGAATTTTTTCCCCATAAGTTCTTAGGAGATAAATTGCTGAGTCTTTGACTGAAACAAAGAAGTGCCCAAGGAGATTGTACCACCAGGCTAACCTATTGTTTTTGGGTGTCTGGGAGTTTTCTCTCAGAAGGGTGAGATAATGCAAGCTTTGGGAAAGGTAAAAGAGCTCGGGGGGCAGTTGCTCTCTTTTGCTCTCGGCACTGGGGAGGGCGGTCAGGCTGCTGCTCGTTGCAGGAAGAGTTCACAGCCATCACTCTGCCTTGTCCTGGGAAATCTACAGTCATCTGCTCGTGTACCCTGAGCTCGCCTTCTCCGGCCCTACCCCCCCACTGCTGCTTCTTCGGAGCTTTGAGGTTCCCCTGCTACTCTGTAGCCCTGCACTGCCAAGCCCTGCCGGGACACCCCTGCTGCTCCAGCTGCCAGCGCAGAGCTCCTCATCTCATCCACCAGCCCAAGACTTTCCTCCCTCCCAGCTCGGCCTCTCGGAGTCCCTCAGGGGCATCGAGATCAAACTGCCCCCAGGTTCCTGGTTCTGTTTATTACTAATGCTGCAGTTGTTGTTGTTTGTTTTGTCATATATACTAGTAAAGAACTGTTATTCCTATCCCCATGCCTCTGCCTGAAAGCCCCTTCGATTTTCTAAATTAGAATAATTTGGAGGGAGGGGATTTGAATTCTCCATTTCTAGGGAGGTCCTGCCCCCTCCCTAGCAGACACCTGTCTTTCAAACCAAGACAACTTGTCAATTACCGTGGAAGGGAAAGCTGAAATATTTAGACTGTATTCTTAAGTCTACTACCTCCGAGCATAGTCCCCTTCCAGGTACGGCCAGTGAGCAGAAGTGTGGGATCGATGGAAATCTCTGAACCAGAATCAAGTACACCAATCATTATGCAGACGCCAGTGCTCATGTTGCAGGAAGCCAAGGCAGCAATCTGATGGGAAGGCAGGAGAATTAGAGAAAGCGCTGATGAGTTGTTCAGGGAAGTGCTGATTTAGTGCCATCTTCTGGTCCTCCCTGGTAATCTGGAAACACGCATCCCCCCTTGTGGAGCAGATGTGGGAGCTTATGGTCTCTTTTAAGATTTGTTTGCTGTTTTATCCCCAAGGCAGCAGCCTGCCTTTCTGCATCCAGCAGTGGAGGCAGCAGGCGAGGAGCTTTGCATGGGGATGAATTTTGTCCGGAGAGGAGCCTGTGATGATCTGGCAGGGAGGACAGGTGCTGAAGTGCCACCTACCATGGTGTCCGCGTGGCCGATGGCCTCAAAGGAGTAGTCCACGCCCTGCCCGGTCATCTCAGTGAGCACCTCCTGGATGGGCTTCTTGAAGTCTCGAGGGTTGATGCAGTCGGTGGCTCCCATCTCCTTGGCCTTGGCAAACTTGTCCTTGTTGATGTCCACGGCAATGATGCGGGAAGCTCCAGCTGCCTTGCAGCCCATGACAGCAGAGAGGCCAACTCCTCCGAGGCCGAAGATGGCACAGGTGGAGCCTGGTTTTACCTGCACAAGTGGGACCCTGTGAATCTCCAGTGGGAAGAGGAGGAGCAGGAAGAGGGGGAGGTTTGTTTTGCATGGGACTGATGAGGTTGTGAGGGTGGCTGTGGGGTGCTTAACATGCCTAAATACCAACCTTGGCTGTGTTGATGGCAGCTCCATAGCCTGTGGAAAACCCACAGCCGAACACGCAGACTTTGTCCAGAGGTGCCGCAGCGTCTATCTTGGCAACGGCATACTCTGGGACCACAGTGTATTCTGCAAAGGTGCTGACCCACATGAAGTGGTGGATCTGCTTCCCTTTGCAAGAGAAGCGGCTGGTCTTGTCCGGCAGCAGATTTTGTGGTTCAGAGAGACTGTGGAGATGTAGAAACCTTTGTATTTGATTGACTAAGGCACTGATGGGGCTGTCAGATTTGTCATAAAGTCAACCCCATGTAGGTGTAGAGTAAGGCAAACAAACTTACTGGCACCACTGGCAGCAGTTGGATTCAGGATTCTGGCAGAAGCTGCATTCCCCACACTGAGGGATGCAAAGGGGGATCACTTTGTCTCCTGCAACAAAGTGGATCTCTGTTATGTGTGTTTTGCTCTGCAGGCCCTCAAGGTATTGCCTGTTGAATCACCTCTCCTAAGCTTTCTGAGGGCAGAAACCTACCATGAACCTTCTACTTTCCCTGTGAGGATGAATGCTCCAGGCCCCACTCGTCTACATGAGGAACAGATTGGGAAGTGGACATGAGAGTCCAATGAGTGTCCACGCAGGTGTTTAACCACTGATTCAAGAGCAGGCAGAAGTTTCTGAGCTCTTAGCAGAGAGCCTGAATCCTCAAGTGCATTTGAATGTGTGTTGGTTACCTGGTTTCACACTGGTCACTCCTTCTCCAATGCTTTCCACAATCCCAGCTCCTTCATGGCCTGGTATAACTGGGAATTCCACATTAGGCAAGGAACCTTTCAAAATGTGATCATCTGTGTGACAGATGCCTGTGGCCACAATCTGTTTGGAGAGGAAGGAGTAAATGGTGATTTCTAGAAATAGTCTAGCCTCTGAGTTTGCAGAAGGATTTTCCAGAGAGTGTCTCTGGACAGTTAAGGCCCACGGGTGGACATAGATCATTTGGTTATATCCAAGGTACAACCCCAAGAAGAGCAACTCCCGCAAGGGAGAAAAGAATATTGAAATGTGTTTTTACCTTGATCCGGACTTCCCCAGCCTTTGGAGGTGCAACTTCCACCTCCTCAATAGAGAGTGGTTTGCCCAGGGCCCAGGCAACAGCAGCTCGGCACCTGATAACCTGGAAGCAACCAAGGGGATTTCATTGCAAGGAAAGGTTCACCTTTGACAAAAGGCCAGGACAGTTGTCCTGCAATCACCAAAGTCAGAGCTGCACATGTGTCTCTTCACACTGCACCACACACTTTTAGAGCTACAGAACTGTCCTGAGCTGTTTTCTGGGGGTTGGTAGTTGGGTGGGATGTGATGGGAGAGCAGAAACATTGCGATACTCAGCTGTATGCTAAGCCAAACAATGTTCACTAAACACGAACTTCATGTGAAGTGTGAAATGCAAAATGAAGTGACTGGTTTGTCTGGTGTATGGAGCAGATGTGACAGCAACATGAGCACTACTGCAGCTTAAGGCAAGCAGGAAGGACCTTGTAGTTTCAGTGGGCTGAAGTATCTAAGAAGAGGTTACAAAACAGTGCCAGCCTGGCTGGTAACTGAATAGTTTCTCTTCTTGCCAAAAGGATGATTCGTGTGTGACATCGCTCAAACCCTTCCCCGATCAACTCAAAGCAGTTTGATATCAGCAAAATGGAGTGTGCAGCTTGAAAAGGGTATTGCCACAGACCTAAGGCTGGCACTCTTGCCAAGGCTGAGTGCAGGAGATGAGTTGCTGAAGAGGGCTCCACTGAAGAGCTACGTTTGCTGCCAGAGCAGAAGCACAGAGTGAGATTGACCAGGAGGGAGCTTTTTGGAGCAGCACAATTCCATATTTTGTCTCCTGAGCAGCCGGGCAGGACAGAGGGGGAATGCACTACCTAATGCAGGTATGGACACGTGCAGTTGTCCGAAAGCAGCATCTGGTGAAATTCACAGGTGTTTGGGAGAGGTGGGGGAGTGAGGTCAGAGGAAAGAGGGCACGCAGAGTGGTGTGCAGGCTGAGGTTTTTGCAGTGGATTTGCCAAGAGCAGGGCACCTCGGGAAGAAGGATGGGAAGTGCGATGGGCTTACTTTTCCCGCAGTGGCCATGTGGTCTTAGGAGAGCTGAGTCTGTCGCTGTCGCAGGCAGGAGGGAAGCTGCTGCCTCGGCGTGTTGCAGAACCCCCAGGCGTGGAGCAGGAGTCGCTGGAGAGCGCTGGTTAATGTGTGTCCGATGCTGGATGCTGGGGAGCTCAGGGAGTGCTGAGGGGAGGAGCTGGATAGCGGCAGGGAGGTGGATGGGGGCAGAAGTCCTGCGGGGAGGCTTTTATCAGTGACTGCCCTTGGGTCATTCCTTGCCCGCCCCACCCTAAAGTAGCAAAGTGCTCAGAAAGATTTTTTTTTATTCTTCAATCCTTGCTTCTGGGAGGTGTGGAGGGAGGAGATCTGCAGCACTGCTGGGACTTCTTTGGCATCCCCTTTTTGCCAGGTTGGAGCATTTGACCTAGTGCCCATTGACACCAAGATGTTTGCAAAGAGGTTAAAAATTAAAAAAAAAAAAAAAGAAAGAAAGGCAGTGAAACAATGCTGTGGTAGACAAACTCACATCGCTCTCTAGGTTGAAGCTTTAATATCTGTGGTATTGCAGCTATTTTCACTAGAGCAGTAAGAGGAGAGTATGAGAAGAAAGGATTTTTTTTTTACTTGTCCAAAGATGTGATAACCCCTGAACAAAATGTGGGCTTGTTGTTTCTCAGGTATCTGTGTAGCAGAGTTGTTTTTATTACTGGGATCTGTAGTCTCCATCTGTTAACCTGGAAGCATTGGAGGGAATTATGTTGTGTGGGAATGGTCATTTGGCTTTGATGCACTGTCTGGGAGTGTGATCTTAAAAGCATGTGAAAATAGAGCTGCACTCTGGAGCATGTGCCATTTCCGGGGGCAGTGTCTGGTTGGTAGGATATGGTGGGAGAGCAGAAACATGGGAGTGCTCAGTTGTACACAAAGCCAAGTGATGTTTAGTTAAACACTGCCATAGTTCAAGGTCTGAGGAAACACCATTTGAGCTTTGTCTGGTAGTTAGTTTGTTGGGAAATTACTGGATTTTTCTTGTCTTTTGTGGATTGTTTGTGGTGTCATCATTTGCTAGTGGACGGTTGGTGCTCTGATGGGGCATGTGGTCTCTACTCCCTCCCAGGAAAGCTCCTAAATGGAGGCTTACACAGAACTGTGCATGAGCTGTCCAGAGCTCCGGGACCTGCCCCCTGGAGTACCTCAGAGCCAGAGTCACTATGAAGGGCTGTCAGAAAGCTTCTGTCCATGCTATACAATCACACAAATTCATCTTCAGCTGAGTGTTGACAAGGGCCTGCAGGACAAAATACTCTAGGAAAGTATGAACTCTTTGCTGTTTCCCAGTCAGAATATACTTCATTCCTCCATGTGAAGACAGAGCTAGATGTCTGCCTTATAAAATATCCCTAATAAAAATGATTTAATGGGTTTATTATTTTGGACTTCAGCAACTATCCTACTAAAGACACTAACAGCTGGCATTTACTGTGCTTGGCAGATGAAAACCACAAAAATGGGCTTTGCATCATCCTGAAGAGGATAGAAGTGAGATTTATTGTACTTTAGCTCTTTTACACTGAGGACTGAAGTTCAGCTCTCAATTGTTGTGTAAATTTAGTTTGTAGACACGTTTAAGAATATTCATCTGTTAAACTGTAATCTCTTGTCCTCAAATCATTAAACTAACTGGACCACTCAAAGACTCTTTCTGCTGACACAAACAGGTAAGTCAGCAGTAGCACAGTCCCATTGCTTCACAGGCTCTTCTACCCAGCTGCGATGTGTGTGAGTGCCTGGGAGCTCTGATAAGTCCATTCTAAAGATATGTCAATGTTGACCATATTTGCCAAGATAGAAATAGCCTCTGTTCCTGTTTCTACATTGCAAATTCAGAAAACAGTAAGATGCTTTAGGTTTGAGTTGTTGCAAACTGTTACCAGTCACCTGTTTCTTCCCATTTATTCTGTATTCATACTTAAGAAATTAAGAAGCCTCCTCTTTGTGTAATGGAAACAAAAATATTTGATGCACATTCATATTTCTTAACACTGCTTCCCAAACATGAGAGGCACTTGTATAAATTAGCCAAAGGTCTAAAACCATCCTGATCAACAACTAAAACAACCCCAAGAAAGAGGCATAAATATACAAAAAACCCCCAAACACTGAATACAAACCACAACACAGAATAACACACTAGTTTTACATAAAATGTTTGGGACTGTTAATCTGGTAAAATAGTGAGTGATGAGACATTCTCCAGTACCTAAGTCTATGATTTATTTAAATTATTAATTCAAACACATGGTCACCATAAATTTTAATTTCTGCTGTATCATTCCTTGCTTATTAGATACTGGAATGACACAGTCATTCAGGATGAATACACAGTTCTAATCTGCTATGTTTTACTATGCTGAACTGCATGTACAAATTTCTTAAACTTGCAGTGTTATGGAAGCCTAAAGAACACTTCCCTTCCTTTTTATTTTATTAACAGATTGCATATTATAAGTAATTTTAAAGCATTCAACAGATGTTTTTATAACACCTGTGACAGGAGCAGTCCTGTAATTCATAACTGGCTATTAAAAAAATTGCAGCACAATATAGAGGATTTAAAACAAGAATGAGGAGAAAGAGGTAGAAGAAAAAGATGGTTTCATTTATAAATTCTGTGCTTAAAATGTGGAGTTTGAGCTTGATCCTTTTATTCAAGGGTAGTGGTAGATCTTTCAGGAATATCTTGGTTTGCATTTCATATAAGTTGTATTGGAGGATGGTGATGTTCATTGGAGGATGGTGAAGCTGGTGCTGAGCCATCTGCTGCTTAACGTCTGGGAATCCTAAAACATCAGGACACTGCGGATGCTGCAATACAAAATGACAAGTTAGTGACTAGAAAATTCCCTGGGGTCACATCAGCAGAACATGCTGTTTTCTCTGATAATCTGTGCTGTTTCTGTCAAACAGATACTCCCTCCTTGCCTGCCCCTGCCCCATTTTGCAGCAAAATGACAGAGCAGATGTCCAAACTTTGCTGCAGATGTAGAGAGCAAAATTCACAGCAGACTGCAAAGCCTTCAGTGATGAAGCCCAGGGCTCTTGGTAATTAATTACCAGCTACAGCCTGAGAGAGAGAATTAGACACATCTTTTCAATTACAGGGTAACTGGTACAGCTTATTCTGCACTGAAACACGGAAGTATTATACTCCATAAAAATGATCAGCTGCAACATGCCTCCATCTTCAGGCTGACTATCAGTATCCTAGCAAAGCTGCTGGGGTCTCCGTCCTTACCACTTTCCTGTTTGTTATACTAAAAACTAACATTTATAGTCTGTGTAAAATAAGGACAATCAAAAAATGAAGTGTGTGCTGCATCGTTAGAACCCGAGAACAAACCTCAGGAGCTGAAATTCGTCTGTTACTTGCTTTTTATATTCAGAGTGAGTAACACCTAAAATAACTGCTAGCAAATGACAATATAAAGAAAACACAAATGTAATTCTCCAGACTCTGTAAGTTACAAACATCTAGAACTTTCAAAAAATGTAGTCCACACACACACTAAGATATACAAATGTTTTTTCCTATGTCTGCCAAGGACAATTTTCAGTTCCCATGGTGAATCTTGTCAAATGTCTCTGTCAAAAAATATTTCCAATTTCCATAACCTGTGAAAACAGTCTGAGCTGAACTTTCACAATATTTGAGACACAAGAGCTAAATTCTGAGTTTGCAATGTATATATATACCAAGTACTTTCCTTTTTTAAAAGCTCTGAAGTTCAAGGTAAAGTACCCAGTGGCTTTAGGACCAATTGGACTGGGACTCTATTCCCTAACTCACAAGAGGAATAGGCTATTTCTACTTTTGCGTTCCTGCCCCTCATCCTGAAATGTTTCTTGGAATCTGATGAGGCTAACCCTTGGCACAGTACAGCTTGGCACTCCCATGCTTGCTTGGTTGTGTGCTTTTCTCCAGTGGGTACTGGGAAGAGACTTCTTCAATTGTGCAGTGTTTTCTCCCCCTGCCACCCAGTGTCTCTGCTCAAACTAGAATCTGAAAGTTCCTCTGGAAGGGCCAACTGCATTCCAAGAGCTGAAGGTTTGCTGGCTTTATTACTCCAGCAACAACCCATGGGGACACACTGGGAGGTGTTAAGGGGCATGGTGGGCTGGCTTCCCCATTCTCAGCCGTGAAGTCAGACTTTGTCTTACCATGCATCTCCTTTAGGTTATTTGTACAGAACGTTTACAACAAAACAACTTTTACCTCTTTCCTGTCCTTAGAAGATCAAATCCTTCATTGATCTTTGTCCAAGGTAGTACGTGGGTTATCAATGGATCCAGAACAAATGTTTTGTTCATGTAGTCAGCAACCAGTTTGGGAACTGCATCTTTACTCTTCCAGCCTGAAAAAAACCCACACAGAATGCGCATAATGAAATTAAATGCTTCTGAAAATACATAAAACCCAGGACAGCTTAATTGTTTAGATAACCTTTCTGTAGCACAGTAATAGGATGAAATGTGGCAGCATGGTTTTATCTTTGTAACACAGGGTGCCAGCAGGAAACATGGGACCAAGTACAGCTATTCCGCATATGACAAACCAAGCAGAAGACCAGTGCAAATGTCAGTCTTTACAGAATCCAAACTTTCCCCCACATTAAATACAATTTCAACTTAATCACATTTCATACAAAAGCCAGAGTGCTGACATCCATGTTGGTAAGTTGAAATTTGATTGTCTGCTCAACACTGGGGAGTGGGAGGTGGATGTGTCTCTCTTTTCTTACAAACTCCTCTAGATAAAGCTGTCATAAATAGTAGGATGCCCTTCCAGAGGAACCTGATTTGTCTCTGCTATTTTATTCAGGTGTCTTTTGAATACATAGAAGGAGGTGGTTATGAGTTAGAAAACCTGTTGTTGGAAACAAGTTTTCTGTGGCCTTTATGTTGAGTGAGCTAGGACTAGCTCAGTGTGGAACTGCTGAGAGAGCTCCAAAAAGAGAAAGAATGAGAAGGGATTCTTGGCAGCTGGCCAGGGGCTAAGCTGGGGTCTGACCTCTGTGGAAATCAGCTGGATATTAGCCCTGATGTCCTTTACAATCCTGACTCTTCATCTCTCCCTCTCTTTCTATTCCTCTCATGCTCCTTTTTGCACTTGCTCTTTTTCTCCCCTCCCTCTCTCCTCTCTCCCTCTATGATTTTCTCTTTTTTCCCCTTTATTTTCTGTCCTTTATCTCCTCTTATCTCTCTCATTATCTTTTTTCCTCCTCTTTGTTTTTATCCATCCTCCTCCCTCACACTCATTCTCTTTTTCTCTTTGGCTTCTCTCCCCTTTTTTCTCATTTCCCCTCTTCTTTTTTCTTTCCTCACTCTTTTTCTCTGTTTTCTGTCTTTTTATGTCTTTCTTTGTCTCTTCTCTTCGCTTTCTTCCCCCTCACTCCCTCCCTCTCTTCCTATTTTTTTCCTTGCTTCTCTTGCCATTCACTAACAGTTCCCATAATCAATTCCCTTTCAACTTCTTTGTCAGCAAAATAGCCATCAATACTACATCTAATAAGACAGCCTAAGCAATTAATTTGATGTATCCTGTTTCATTCCAAATGATTTACAAGTTTCCCAAGCCAGTTAAATCACATCTTTCTAAGTCCTTACCTCCAAACACAGAGCCTTTCCAGCTGCGACCAGTGAAGAGAAGCATGGGATCAAAGGTGATATTTTGTGCTGCGGGGGGCACTCCCACAATCACACTGACTCCGTAGTTATACTGGCAACTGGCCAAGGCTGCAGCCTGCATTAGAAACAGAGGGACACCCAGAATCAGGCAAGATTTTTCCTTGGGTCACAGAAGTTTGAACTCCATCTCCTGCTCTCAGGGCTCTGCTTGCAATTTGTTTTTTGTAACTGAAACCACATAAAAATTGTCCATTGTGTCTACTCACGCCATTGTATCTGCTCTCACTGGTTAAGTATATCCTAGCCCATTTTGTCTAAACTATTAGTGATACCCCATTTTTGCAGAGTAGATAATAGGTTGTGTGAAATGTAGCCATCCTGGTTTGGCCAGGGCACTACAGTGAAGTTCCCTTTCCTAAATTTCTGAGCTTGCATCTGTCCCTGCATCTCAGTGGCCGATAACTGGACTTTACAGGTTTGAAATTAGCTTGGACTCTGCCAGTGGCTCCCTGCTCCTCCTCCTCGGTGCTTGGTGGCCTGGTGAAGGGAGTGCTAATGAGCTCATGGCTTGTGTCACCCCATCTTTTGGTTGCATACCATGGTATCCGTACGGCCGATGACCTCGAAGGAGTAGTCCACACCCCCACCAGTCATTTCCGTCAACACTTCGTGGATGGGCTTATTGAAATCTTTAGGGTTGATGCAGTCAGTGGCTCCCATCTCCCTGGCCTTGGCAAACTTGTCGCTATTGATGTCCACGGCAATGATGCGGGAAGCTCCAGCCACCTTGCAGCCTATGACAACAGAGAGGCCAACTCCTCCGAGGCCGAAGACAGCACAGGTGGAGCCTGGTTCCACCTATAATAACAACCACGTAAACATGGCATATTGTTATGGGCTAGGGAAGGTACTGTGCATTTCCTCATTATCAACATGATTTCACTTAAGCCACTTCTTGCTATTTAGAGAAGTGAGAATTCCTTCTTCCTGCTGAGAAGGAATTTGCACATGCATATCTGCTAGTGGAGTAGCCATCTGTACTGTTATAATGCTACATGTGACTAAGAGAAATCGTCCTTAAAATACATTTCTGAGACCAGGTTTTCATTATGTCTTAGCTTCAGGTTTAGACACACCTTTTTTTTTTTATGATGCTTTATATTCCAGTGGTGTTAAGAACTGTAGTGTCACTCAGCTGGAGACAATGGCAGCTCTAAAACTCACATTCATATGTTGCTACAATTGTGCGTGTTGCCTATATGGGCCTCTATGTATTCCTAGCTTCAGTTACAATAAAAAAATGAACTCTGTTGTAATGTTTTTCTAGAGGTGATAAAGCTATGAGGGAAAACAGTATAGATGGTAATAAGCAATTTTACTGGATTTTGAATTGAAGACTTCTGAGTACCCTAGAGACAGAATCTGAAGTAGGCAAAGAACTAGTGTCTTCTTTCCACACTGAACTAAACAGAGTCTATACCTTCTGGCTGCCATGCTGACAACATACTTGCAGGCTACACAATCTTAAATAGACACCATAAAATATCAGAAACACCCACCACAATATTTACCTTGGCAGTCTGCAGAGCAGCCCCGTAACCAGTTGAAAATCCACAGCCAATTAGACAGACTTTTTCCAGAGGAGCAGCAGAATCGATTTTGGCCACAGCAGATTCATGCACTACTGTGTATTCAGTGAAGGTACTTGTACCAATAAAATGGTAAACTGGTTTTCCTTTACAAGTGAATCTGGTAGTGCCATCAGGCATTAATCCAGTGCTTGTGCCAAGGCTGTTTGAAAGATGACCAGAAATAATGGCAGGTGAAATGTGTTGTTTGTAATCAGTTTTGGGTTAAGTCAAGTCAAATTAGGGTTGTAAGTAATCCAGGAAAACTCACTCAGTTTTACTGCACAGGTTACCCTTAGTGTTTAAGCAGCTCTTGCACTCCCCACACTGTGGAACAAAGAGTGGAATAACCTTGTCTCCTAGAAATAAAACAGTAATGACAGAGGATTAAAAAAAGGCAAACAAGAAGCATGCAGGTAAAAACATGCAGCAAATGTATTTAATCCCCAGGCAAATATGCACTAGGAATGTAGCAAAGGTTTTATTTCCTTCTGCTGCATTTGTAAGATGAACCCTCTCTCTGTGTTTTAGCTAAAAGACATAATTAGGGCAATGTTATAACAACTAATTTTGATATGCCAAATTTCTGGTGTCTTTCTACAGAGCTGAGTCAGACCTGTGTCATAAAACCATGTTATTTACTCACACTTCTGGAGTACTTACTCAGCAGTTTATTGCACCTTCTGTGTAAAAAGAAGGTAGCAATACACCTTCTTTCAGTAAAGAAAATGAAAAAATTGACTGGGACAGCAGATTGGAATGCCAAGATAACAGGGCTGTAAAGCGTGCATACAAAGAATGGGGGATTAAGCATTAATTTGCCAGTCCTTTTGAGCACCTTTGCTATATAGGAGTCCTATTACTGTTTCATTGAGTAAAGGTAGGTAAAATACTTGTCCGAGAAGCAGTGGCACACACAGGCTAAGCCAGCATTTTTAATTCTTTAGCACAATTATATGATTAACAAAGTAGTACATAGCTTCTCAGTGCAATTTTTTGTGCACTGGGAAGCTATTGCACTTCTATGCAATTTCCACAGCAATGATATATGGTAAATACTAATAATCTCTAAACATGTATTTCCTAACTGATGCATCAGTTCTAAAATGTGGCTAATCCTTGACACATTGAAAGTCAAGGGAAATTCTTGATTTCCAACAAAAAATGAAAAATACCTACAGAACATTAAATCCCCCCACTACCTCAACCCTGAGTTAACTTAGAACTGTGATATGGGCTTAATAATAATTCTGCTAAAGAAATGTTGCACAAGTTGAAACCATTTTTTCAGAACTTGGAGGTGTGTATTAAGCAACATCTGAGAAATGTGATTTTGTGCATGTATGTGTTCAGGCCTGCTATTTCAGCTCACCTGAAAATGTGGGGCAGCTAGAATTAGGCAACAGAAGATATCTGAACCCACACATAAGAGAAAAAGCAGCTAGATCTGTCATTGAAATTTGCAATATGCATATTTGTTTGGAGTTAAAGCAGAAATCTATAATAAAATTTTTGCTATGCACACCAACCTGCTTTGGACAGACTTCATACTTATCAGTATGGACAAAGACACTGGAAGTACAGAGATGTTAAAAGTGGGCTACTCAGGTATCATAACAAACTGCCTGGAAAAAGAGTGATTCTGTGTAGATTATTTTCACTGCGTATTTTCTCTTAATCATTTAGCCCCTTTTAGAATTTTTTCAATCCTATAAAAGTGTAGAGGAATCTCATCTCATCTTGTAGCAGTTGGCTGAAAATTGTCATCTTTCACTGACTATCTACGCACTGCGGTTCGAAGAGGAGCAGGTCCAGATGAGTGTCCTCAGACCAATCCAGCCCTCAGGGAGCAGTGCTGCCTCACCTGCACTGGTACTGCCCACATGCAAAACCTGCAGCAGGCAGGCACCCTGGTTGTGCACTGGTGCTTTTAAAGTGAAGTAAGACCTAAGTTCTGGTCAGATGAAGTCAATGGATTATTTAGCTGTTAGGAGAATTAAAAGGTGCTTTGACATGTTTGTCATCTAGTGCTTTGCTTTGCCTTGTTCTTGAGAAAATTGAGCTGTATAAACTGTGTTCAGAGAACCTGCAGCTAATGCCTGATTTCATATGAACAACAGCAAAGACTCTACATTCTTAATCCCATGACAGGAAAAGCATTATGTAGGTGGAAAGCAAGCTGCAGATGTTTTTGCCAAAAGCAAAGGAAATTGAGTAGAAAATTCTGAAAGTAAATCAATACTGGGGACACAGAAAGATAAACAGTAGGTTCATGTCCTTTGAGGTATCCTTGAAAAAATTGGAATTGGAATATTTTCCTGTGCAGCAGAAGTACTCATGAATATAATAGTCTTTGACTTAAGGAGGAGTCTGGAAACTCAGCACAGTGTTTGTTTTCAGTGCTGTTTCATACCTGGTTTCACTGAAGTCACTCCTTGCCCAACACTCTCCACAATACCAGCTGCTTCATGCCCAAGAATTATTGGAAAAGGCATAACCAGTGTACCAGTTATCACATGGTCATCAGAGCGGCAGATCCCAGTGGCCATGATCTGATTAACAGGAAAGACAAGAATATTTCTGCATTTAACTACGTCAGGTCATATGCAGAAGTGAAATGATATTCTACGTTTGGAGAAGCCACTTGCTTCTCTCCAAAATCCAATGTGCACACAATAAATCTACAGGTAAAACAAAACTAATTGTCTGATTTGAGATTTTAATGGTATTTATTAGTCTTTAATCTACAGGGCAAAGTTCCTTTGTGAATGTTTGCTATGCGGTTCTGAGCTCTACAGGGAGTTCGATGGATTTTCTGTAGAACCAATGTTCTAGCAATACAATCATATAGGGAGAACAGAATAAATTAAATTATTCCTAATATTTATATATAAATACATTTTTAAGTGTGTCATATTATATAAATATTATAAAACTATGTAAATAAAAATTAGCCATCACATATTATTTATAAACATAGAAATATTGTGTATATTTTATGTTCATTATAATTTGATTATATGGCAATATATAATAGATATTCTATGTAAATTATGTATTATACAATGATTTTATATTCTAGATAATTACATAATAATCTTTCTGTACTGTGTATATATTTAAAATAGTTGTATATGTTACATTTAAAAAAATTAACTTACATATGTTTTATATGATATTTTGTCTTTCTTGCAGCTAGAACAGCAGTATTTCTTTTGAAATATTCAGGTATGTGTTTGCAACTTTTATTCTGACAAATGGATTTGTCAGGCTCATGAGAGGGTTTTCCTCATGTCTGTAACACTTGAAACTGCTCAAAAACTAAGGCAGTTGCTGAATTCCACTGAGGCCATCATCCAGGTAAAAAAGGAAGCTCCCAGGCCTAATGAGCTATTTCCTAGCCCAGATTCAAACAAAGTAAAAGAAATTTTCTTGCTCCACACTACAGGAAATTCTGATTTTTGCCTTGTACGGTAATTTTTTCAGGCTATTAGAGAAACAGATGTCAGTAAACAAAAAATACAGCCCTGAAAACCTTTTTTTTTTTTTTTTTTAAGAACCTCATTATCAAATTAAGGACTTTAAACATGTTCCATAGGAGCTTGCTGATGATTAACTATTTCCTAGTAGAATGTTTTCTGACTCGGTCTTAAAAATTTAGAGAACTAATTCGGATTAAAAGCAACACAGAATGCAAATCATGTGAGTTGTTTTAAATTTTATTTTAATACCTTTATGCGAACTTCATGTTCTTTTGGTGGGGCAACTTCCACTTCCTCAATACTGAATGGTTTATTGGCCTCCCACAGCACTGCTGCCTTGCATTTAATAACCTGCAAACAGAGCAAAGCAAACAGGAATGGCACTTGCTTTTTCAAGTCACCACACAGACATCCATTCTGCATGTGAAACTCCTGCTCGTATTTGTGGAGAAGAGAGGGAAACTACAGGGAAGAAAACCAAACCAAACAAAAAGAAGTCAACACCAAAGGTCAGTGTAAGCCTATGTTTTTCCCCCACAAAGATCATGTCTGACTTTGGTCATATTTCTGTCACATTAGGTTTTCAGCTGCATGTGTAATAGTCTCCTAGGTAGCGGGATACCTTACCCATTCTCAGTGCTCCTTTGCTAACTTCCTTGATCAGTTTATTTTTCTGTGTTGGATTACTTGTCTGTATTTGTATCTTGAAGATGGCACACTAAATGATGTCACTTATCAGGCTGTTATAAAGTCTGTACTGCCTAGAACTGTCTGTGCTGGGAGCTGAAAAAATTGCTAAAAATGGAATTCAGAGCCTAGTACAGATTTATAAACATTCTAGTGGAGCCCAAGTTCAGCCATGAGGTGATGGCTGAAAGGACATCTGTGCAAACTGATGTAGCACTACACAGAGATAACCTTGAGGAGTCCCTTTACGTGTGGTATTATCCACGCTAAGGTACTCTCCTTCTCAGAAGGGATATCTAACTTGGTGGATTTACTACCCAACTACCCAAGACAGTTGTTTTTTTTTTTAATCTCTTAGACTGAAGTTTGTCCATTAACTCTTCAGGCTTTGTCTTGGTAATGATAGGCGTTCGGGCTCCTCTGACCATCTGCCACTGAGAGAAAAATGCCCTCAGGAAAGAGAAGAGCATTGTCCACACACATCCCAGGCTCTCAAACAGGTTTCCTCCCTGCAAACTCAATCCTAGTGTATGCAAAAGCAGTGGGATGTCTCTGTACCCATAACTGCTGATCCTCCTTGGAGGTGTTTAAAGATTTCATCCTAGTTCTTTAAACAACCCCAGTCCCTCAGATACGATTTTCCTGGGTGACACACTATGAAGTCCTCTAGTCATTCTGTGCATTCTACTGACTGCAAGTGTTTGGGTGGCATTATCTTGAGAAGGAAATTGAGGAAAATCAAATCTAGGATGCAAGAAGTTTAGCACATTTATCCTGTGTGACTGGGACAACTTAACACTAGTGGGCTGCAAAATTCGCAGGGGAAAACAAGAAACAAACAAATTTTTAGTATCAAAGCTTTTGAAGTAGAAATAGTGTCTGATTACCCACAAACTGAAAACTGGTAACAAAGAAAATAATTACCAGGAAATACTAAACGTATGAAATAAAATAACAGACTTTCTGCAGCTAGACACAGAAGTGGGATGGGCACTATGCTTTGGGAAAAACAAATGCCTCAAGAGATATTTACAGTAAATTTAAATGTAATGTTTAGATGCAAATGTGATTAGTGAAAAATTCACAAGTGTGGTCGAAGGTTACATTTCAAAGGGCACCAATGTACTTTAAAAAAAAGGCAGTTTATATATTTGTGTTGTATCCCACATAGAACAGTGATGATTTCATGATTTGCACATGCAAAGCACATTTAGTGTTTCACAGAACAAAGGTGGCCAACATGCGTGGATTGCCGAGAACAAACAAATCTCTCCCATAATTAGACATTAGTTAGTTATGTATTGTTCTGTTTAGTCCCTGTGAGCTTTTACTGATTACAACAGGATCCCACAAATGCAGCAACAGCACACTATCACCCACTTGATCTGCCAAGACAAGCATTACCTTAACAATTTTTTCTCTGCACATGTGTTCTACCAGCCATGTGAGTTACTGTGGTAGGAGAAGGCAGTTGTAGAAACACACCCGTGTACAGGACACAAGGACTATCCTGCTTGGTTACATAAATTGCACTGTAACTCCCGTGTTATTCCAAGATAAACATGGTGAAATCAAAGCAGTTAAGCTACATCACACTTCATTTTCTGTGCTCTGTTCAGTGCTGAGTAGAGGACTGAACTTAGTGAATTTACCTACAAGTAAGCTACAATTAATTTTGCACTTGCAGGAACTCAAGAGTTAAAGAGAACATTTTCTTCCTCTCTTTTTTTTGGTTTTGGAATAGTGAAGACAGTTGCAGTAACAGCAAATGATCCTGGTACTAACTTAAGGCACATTCTAACAAGGGGCATGCTTTCAGTTGTTTTCCATTTTTAGCTGCTTGTGCCTTAACCCCATTTGCAGGATCCTGGGTGTTTGTTAGCATCTCACCAGCAGTACAAGAAGGGACATGTATTGGTATCAACCTCCTTCTCTCTTGTCATCTAATTTCTAGCAAAGGTGTAACTACTCACTTCAATCCTAGCTCAGTATTACATTGCATGTGAAATTTACTTCTGGTCTTCATAACTAAAGTTTGAGGCTTGTTATATGCATATTCAAATTTAATGACTGTCCTAATGTTAGCACAATTCACCCTGAAATTTAACACAGTATTAGCTATATCCTCTTTTTAGGAAACAAGCTGATAGAATTAGAAATAAACTAAAGATAGTTTAAACTACTGTAGGATCTCAGAACAGAAACTGGTAGAGCAGATAAATACATTGATCTAAACACATAGTACATTCTATCATATTTTAAACTATCCAGTCAGAGATTAAAAACAGTTTGCTAACCCAGATAGGATGTTATTCTGATGCCGTTGCCTTTTGTTGCTTCAAATAAACTATTGCATTGAAGAGTTACCAACGATTTCCTGGGAAACTACAGCAGCCTGCAAATAAAGGCAGCTCTTCTGTATCAGCTTCATCCTAAACTCTAATCTGTGCTATACCAGCAGGACTTACAGTGTCCCTGCAAAGAATTCACATTTAAAAATGTATTACTCACTGCAGCAAAGAAACCTTCCTAATACAAACTGTTGCTTACTTTGCCCGCCGTGCTCATGTTGACCAGTGTGTCTGTTCCAAATCTTGCCACCGCTGATTTCTTGCACCAAGAACTCAGTCACCCCCAGAGTAGCTGTGTTGCTGGTACCATAAATTGTCTCCAGCACAGTGGAAGATGATTGTGCAAAGTGTTCCTTAAGTGGACTGCTCTGATCTTTTAGCCAAGCCTCTCAGCTCAGAGTCCCACCCCTTAATCAGAAAAAGTGCTCGAATGAGAGTGAAACACTTACCTGATGAAACCTCACTCTTTCAGTGCTTCCATCTCCCTGACTCCTTTGTTATGCTCTTCCCTACCCTTTTTTGCAGCCCACCTGTGGTTGCCCCCAACATCATGGGACAAAAGCAACAGCCCTGGCTGGAAGCTATTTCCCTTCTTCTGCCTCCCTGGAAGCTGCCCTCCAAACCTCAGTGGCACTGTAGGTTGAAAGAGAAACAGAGAGAGTGGCTCCTGAATTCATGGCAGCAGGGACACTGAGAACAGGAAGGCTTTGCTGATAAACTTTGGTGACACTTGTAAGAGCCCAGCTCATCCATTAAAACATGGGATTGTGCAAGCTGGTTAAGAAACATACACTGACTGTGTGGCTGTGGCTGTGGCTGTGGCTCTGTCTGCTCCGGAATTCTTAGTTTTACAGTTGAGCTATGCATTAATCTGTTGGAGTGGCTTTCGCTTCACTGTGTCCAAGGACAACGTGCCAATCACGCTAATGGGAAAACAAAAATCAGTAAGTCAGAAGTGCTGCAACAGAATGTTTCTTACCACATGCAAGACCCTGCTTGTTTTGTGAGTGCCTGACCTGTTGGTTCTATCAACGCCCACAAGAACAGTCCCCATCATTGCTCACATGCCCACATGCTTGCCCTCTCCTGGCACTACCTGCTGGTGCAAGGAATTGGGTTGAAGTCAGCACTACATGCCTTTCCTGCGGACTTCAAGCCTCATCTATTTTTAAATTATGCCCAGCATTCTGAAATCAAGATTTTTCCTTCAGAAACAAATGAAAAAGAGAGATGTAATGCTGCATATAACCTGAATAGTAATTACTAAGTATAGCAGACTCTCATGTTTCCCTGTATGACTGTAATTAATTCAAGAAGAGATTATTCTCTTCCCTGGTTGTGCTGGCTGCACTATTACTGGTCCAGACCAGGATGCCATTGGCCTTCTTGGCCACCTGAGCACACGCTGCCTCATGTTCAGCTGCTCTCACCCAGCACCCCCAAGGTCCTTTTCCTCCAGGCAGCTTTTCCTGTAGTGCTGCCTGAGGTTGTTGTTACCAAGGGCAAGACTTCGCCCTTAGCCTTGTTGAACCTCTGTGCTGGTTTTGGCTGGTGTGGAGTTAGCTTCCTCCACAGCGGCTGGTTTGGGACTTGGTTTTGGATTTGTGCTGAACACAAGGCTGATAATGTAGGGATGTTTTTGTTATTGCTAAGCATGGTTTACAGAGCCATGGTTTACATTTCTGTGTTTCATATGGCCAGACTGATGAGGAAAATCAGGGGTACTGGTAAGGCTGGGAGGAGACACAGCCTGGACAGGTGACCCAAACTGACCAAAGGGCTGTCCAAGAACACAGGACATCATGCTCAGTATATAAAGTGGGGGAACAAGGAGGGAGGCGTAGACATTTGGAGTGATGGCATTTGTCTTCCCAAGTCACCATTACACATGATGGGGCCCTGCTCCTGTTAAGGTATTTATAGATACATTTTTTATTGTCTTTAATGGCAGTAACCAGATTAAGTTCAAGTTGGGCTTTGGCCCTTCTAATTTTCTCCCTGCAAAAACTCATAACATCCTTGTAATCCTCCTGAGCTCTCAGCCCTTTCTTCCAAGGGCCATAAGCTCTCATATTTTGTTCAGAGTTCCAGCCAAAGTTATCCCATCCTCTCAGGAGGTACGACCTAGAGATTTGCACTTCCTAAAATTACTTGTATCCGAATGAAGTTTTTTTGGTCCACTATATTCCTTGATGTTTATCTTTCTCCTTTCCTCCTTTCTTTTACACTTGATGATTTTAGAGGTCTTTTCCAAACTGAACTGTTCTGTGATTCTTCTAAAGTTCCCATGCTTTTCCCTTATTGGTTTATTCCTCATATCCCTTTATGTTTCCTTTCCCCTCAAAGCTTTCCTCATATCTTTAGCTATATGCATATCAAGGCCATGACTTTTTTTCTCCAACTGAGAATACTGGATCAGACAGTGGACCCTGTGTGCAGCCTGTGCAGGGATAGGTATTGTGGTCTTCAGGCAAAAGGTGACAACAGAAGAGACAGCACAGGGTTCCAGTGAAGCACGAGCAGACTTGCATAACCATGTTGCAGAAGCTGCTTTATTTGCCTTGTTCTGCCCGATTCCTAAAGATAAATGAGGGTGAGGCTCTAGCTCGGGGCATACAGTGGCTCTGGCATGCAGGGAAACCACAGTGCCACCCCTTTACAACTTGCTTGCACAGGCTCTCGGCTCAAACCTCTGCCAGCAAATACATAGCTGATCCCTAGACCCCTCCACTTTAAGGGCTGTTCATTATGAAGAGAATTTTTCTTTATCTACATGTTGTGCAATTAAAATCTCCTCTTTCTGGTGACCAGTGGCATAATCCAGTTGAATATTAGAAAAAGGTTTGTCACCCAAAGGGTGGTTGGGCACTTGAAAAGGCTCCCCAAGGCAGTGATCATAGTACCAGCCTGATAGAGTTCAGGGAGGGTTTGGACAGTGCTCTCAGGCACAGGGTGTGACTCTTGGGGCTGCCCTGTGCAGAGGAAGGAGTTGGACTTTGATGCAGGTCCATTCCAACTCACGATAGTCCATAATTCAATGGAAATATGATACATAATCCCTTTATCGTTTTTTTATCTCACTTTATCCAACTGAACATAACGACTAATATCCCCTCTCCAGTGATTTGTTAACTTCAGCAGATCCCAGTGAAATCTGTGTCAGGGGCTGAAGACAAAGAACCTACTGGAGGTGTTCATGGCTGGTGAGCTTGCACCTAAAAGGTAGAAGCAGTGGGCAAAGGCCTGTTCTTGCAACTCCAGGTTATCTTCACTTGGAGACTGTAACTTGGGCAAATGTTATGAAACATTGACCATGCTCAGCAGATTGTAGCCATAACTACAATTTCTGACTACAAGGCACTTTGTATGGGAAAGTGGTTCTTTACTGCCACTTCACAGGCAGCACAGCCTGCTTCCCACTCCGTACTCCTGCCAGGGCTGAGCAGCCTTGCATTGCCTGCTTGTTGAAGCAGTGCATGTTGTTGATTCCAGGTGAAGAGAGCTAGTGCTTTCTGAAATAGATTTCTTTTAATGGAAAATTAGTTCTGCACTGAACCTGGCTCTATTTAACAGGAGACTATTTTAACCACAGCTCAAGTGACCTAACTCTTTACAGAAAAAACCCCACAGATTTTAATGGCAGTTATGCATCACAGGTTTTACTGACAACTACACATTCTGTCCTACAAATCATAAAATGCATACTAGCTTTAGCTAAAACTTCAGCATTTAAAAAAATAGGTTACTTCTTCCTTATCTACCATGTTGATTTTTAAGCTTCCAAGGTACCTTTCTTTCTTTCTTTCAGACAGTGACTTAGCTGTTAAGAAAACTAAACTTTCTGGAGGGTGTTTAAATTGAAAATCCATAATTTCATCCCACTGTGTGATAGCAATTTCCAAGGTACCCTCTTCTGAGTCACTTCTGAAGAATTTGATAACACAAAAGCTCTGGGACACACATGTTAGTAGAAGATAGGAAGAAAAGAGCAACATTTTTAAAGTCCTACCCTACACAATATAGAAGCTGTGAGTGCTCCAACCCTTTTGTATTTTTCCATTTGCATATTTAAGGATGTCCAAAAGATTAGGTATACAAACCCCTGCAAGTGCTCATTATTATTGAAGCACAGAGATTGAGCAGAACTAGTTGGCAGGGCAGGTTATGTGCTTCAAGAAGCTTAGGGATCATATCTGAAGATTTTACAAATGTGCATGACACTACAATGGAGCTGAATGAAGCACATCCAGTTTTGTGAGAATGTGAACAAAGACATCCAGAAATAAACACCTTTCCAAAACACACAGGAAATAAATCAGCTGCTCATGGGACAATGCCTTATTCATTTCAGTAAGCTGAAGAAAAGCTAAAGGTGGAAGGTGCAAATTAGCTTGCGGGTTTAGAGCAAGTGTAAGAAGAATTAGAAGGGGAAAGTAATATCCAAGGACAGTACTCAATCAAGTATGAACACTCCTTTTTAAAATAATGCTTTTTCTTCCTTTTAGGTCTCTGAAAATATCACAGCCAAACAAGGCAAACAAGAAATTAAAAAGGACATCTTACAATACTTGAAGTAAAACTATAGCAAAAGAGAATGAATATGAATCAAACATTTGATAATTTGGTTTTAGGATTGTCAGTAGTGGATGCTGATGTTCCTGCTAACAAAGTCACCTTCTTGGAATATAGACAATTAAGGTACACATTTCAAACACGGGCCAAAGTTTATTCAGCTTTTGATTTGTTAATCACACTGAAGTCTGCTTTTCAGTCCCTGCTTTTCAGAATAACTTACGACAAGAAGAATGTGTACTTACTGACAGCTTATTTTAAAACTCCTTTGCAGAATAAATGGATACTTTACAATAATATGAACCAATACCAATAATAGTGCAGTGAACCTGTGATCTTCGTGTGATCTACAGCACAGCCGGAGCAATAAAAAGTTCTGTTTAAATCAAATAAACACTGGAACTCTTCAAACTTCCCTGACCTTATCCTCAAGCTCTAAGGATTTTAGGAATGCCACATCCTGCACTCCTGCAGCTGACAGTCACATTGTCCCAAGACTGCCTTGAGTGCATGTGTCTTGTCATGCCCACGGAATTTTGTAATAACCATCAATGTGGATCCCCTTGGACAGCTACACCCCTGTGCAGCATGCCAGAGTGCTCTGCAAACCCCACCATCGTTGTCAACTTTGTGACCAGAAGCCTCTCAGACGGGGCTGTTCAGGTAGACGCTCTTCTACTCAGAGGCTCTTCTGCAGTCATGTCTAGAATCAAACTCTATTGCTCCATAAGCAAACATAGGGTCAGTGAGGATATATTATGAAATCAGACATGTGGAAGCCAAAGCAAAGGCAAATTGGCATGAATCCAGGGAATGGAGAAGATGGGAGAAAGTACAGTAACCTGCAACAGTACAGCGTTTGGGAAATTGTCACAACATGGATGCAGATGAACACGGCTGGAGTCCCTGACGTCAGAAATCTGAACCAAGGGGATTGAAGCTCGGTTGGAAGGGAACAAAACAATATGATCACTTATGGCATCTGCTGTGACCTCCCCACTGCATGCAACTAAAAGACAGTTTGCCCATTCAGCCAAAAGGTTTGACTTGCTGCCACATCCTCTTCCTATTTTCTGTTTCTTGCTTTTCAGATTCCTTGAGCCATACCTTCTTTATTGCCCTTTTAATGCTTTATTACACAGGTTTAGAGATCTCTGGATGTATTCTGCGGCCCAACATTGCTGAGCAATAGTTCTGGCAGTACCTGAAACCTTACAAAGCTAAGTGATAAAAGTCCAGAGCTTTCCTAAGCACAGCAATGACACCTGGTGGTGAAACCCAGGGATCCTGTACTAGAACTTCTATGCAGATTGTCTTTTTAATGTTCTCCAACATCGTGGTGGCCCAGGAACAAATCACATTGGAGGTCTCTAAGTCTTGGTTAAACAAGCATGTCAGAGCTGATCTTCCCTGAGGACAGCAGGGTGAAGCAGAGAACTTCCCAGTGTGTTTTCCTTCTGTTTCATTAACTTTGTACAGCTAAAGCTAGTTCAAAGAAAGATCTTTCTTTAAGAAGTGCCCTAAAGCACTGCACATAAGTATTTGTTTCTGTTATCAGAAACAAATTCCTTGTCGTTTCTTATTATAAAACAGGACAGGGAGTTATCTCTGCTTCCAGTGTAATGCATTAGTGGGCCATGCCTGAAATATGCAAGTGTCCATCTTGAAAATATTGAGAACAGCCTGTAGATTGAAAATGAAGAATAAATGTGCTTTCTTAAGTAGCATGCCACAAGCCAGAACACCAGAGTGCCAAACAGGGCTATAACTTGTTTACAGTACATAAATTCAAAATGAAAAACAATTAGAAGTCCCCATCCTCACAGTGAAGAATTTCTTCCTAATACCTAATCTAAACCCACCCTCTGTCAGTTAAAAGCCACTCCCCCTTGTCCTATCACTACCCGTCCTTGGAAAAAGTCTCTCTACAGCTTTCCTGTAGGCCCCCTTCAGGTACTGAAAGGTGTTGTAAGGTCTCCCCAGAGCCTTCCTTTCTCCTGGGCTTAACAGCTCCAGCTCTCCCAGCCTGTTTGCAGGAAAAGTGCTCCAGCATTCTGAGCATCTTCATGCCGTCATCTGGACTTGCTCAAACAGGTTCATGGGCTTCATATGTTGTGAGCCCCAGATCTGAATGCAGCAGTCCAGGTGGGCTCTCAGAGCAGAGCAGAGCAGAGCAGAGCAGAGCAGAGCAGAGCAGGAGGATCACCTCCCTTGTGCTGCTGGCCATGCTTCTTGTGATGGGGGACAGGAAGACCAGGTGGGTAAGACAAGCAACGTGTACGAACAGGTAGCAGCTACTGAGCTGCTGTGACACTGGGCAGTTGGCATGAGCAGCCTTTGAACAGCAACACACCAGACCATGTTTTCCTTCGATTTCTCCATCGAAGGAAAGCTTCAGATTGAAGCAGCTGAATTTAAAAACACCTGTATGTGTGTATCTAATTTCACTGGTAAAGTTGTAAGGCTGTTTTAAGCTGCACAACAATTCTTTAAGATGCCTTGGAACCCTTTCAGCATGTGTCCGAAAGTTCCCAGTCTGAGCCATCTGCTCCTACACTCTCAAGCTTAAGTAAATGAGGCACATGTATGAAATGTTCTTAAGGAAACTTTGGACAGACTGAGGAGTCTTAAATCAGGTTTAATAGGTGCTACATGCATTAACATGCAGAACCTCAGCCATAAAGGTGTAATTCCTTGCAATTTTACACGTTTCAGTTAGAGAATCAGTATAATACTTACTGGGTACTGGCAGTACCCAGTAAGTATTATAAAGGGCAGAAATACTAAAAGGCAGAAATACTGCCTTTTCTGTTACAGAAATTAAACCAGCAATACTTTTATGAAAAGGCTGATCTAGTTTCTGTAACAAAGCAATCACAGTTTTGTAAAGCCCAAGAAAAACTCTGTGAGACTTCAGCAACAAACCACAATTGATCCTTTTAACAGAAGAAACTTTTCTATTCACCTTTTAGAAGATGTAGAGAGAAGT